>NW_004567106.1:5872502-5874458 GCF_000260355.1 Condylura cristata | reverse complement strand
GGGGAGGCCTGGCCCTAAATTAATAAAAATGCTAGTGAAATGTAAACTTTCCAGAATAACATCCTCCACACATTTTGATATTTGAAGGTTTGTAACCTGATCTCCATCATCTGTCCAGTATCAGTAAAGGAAACAGAATCCATTCTTTCTTAAGTACAGGATTAAACAAAGGAAATCAGGTAATAATAAGGTCGATAGAAGTAATGGAGTAGCAGGATCTACAATCAGCTTTCAGAAATGAGTCTCAAAATAGTATAGATCTGATCCTCAAAAAATTAGTATTTCTGCCACAAGCAGAGATGTATAGCTTATTAAACCATAAACATACAGATCAGAAAACACTGATGAATAAAAGAGCTATTGTCTACAGCCTGAAAAATCAGAAAACTAGACTGGAGACTGGAACATTCTTGCAAAAATGCATTTCCAACACTCCTGATTTCTAACAGAAAACAGTCAAAAGAAGTGAAAAACCTTTTTTCTACTCTACAAAACCAACTCCACTCCCAGAATTTTGGCTGCTGGCGAATATAGGGAAAATATAGCTCTGTGGTCAGTGTAAAAAGTTAAGACATGCCGGGGGTAGCTCCTGATACTGAAAACAATTAGATGAGAGCCACTAAACTCACCCCCTAGGAAAAGCCTCACGTTGGCACTTTGTGCCCGAGCCCACAGTGTGCTGTCAGTCAGGACAGCTATCAGAACAGAGGCTTGATGGGAAAACACAAATTTACAAAGAACCCCCACACTCCATTTTCATCTGTTCACCTAATCATCATTAAGGACAAAGATTATTCAGCATAAGATAAATACCAATACTGTGAAAGACAATGATCAAAATGAGAAAATGGGAAATTAAATCTCACTCAGGAAGCAGAAGAGAAAGCTCTAATATAATCAGAGAGATTAAATAAACTTAGGTCTCAGTAAAAGTGTCAACTAGACAACATAAAAGCATTCTTAAGATTTACATAAAAACTGCTAATATTAAATAGGGTAAAATATTTTAAAGCATAGAGAAGAAAATGTGAATGAAAGAGGCAAATAAAAGACCAATCTGAGACTGACAACCTCCAGGAGGTCATGGATAAGAAAAGATACCTAGAGGTTGCCCTGTCCCATATGGATCAGGAGGACAAAGGGCCAACCGGAAAAGAAGATTCTGGGAAAAAAGGGAATTCCACACACTATGTGGTACAGTAATATGAAGGGCACAGAACCCAAGAAAATAAAAATATTTCTCCGAAAAACAACTCAGGTTTAGTGACGTTGCTTCTGCAAATAAGAAATTGAATACTAGCATACTACTTAAAAATGAACATAACAACATAATGTCAACCAACTTTTAAATGTTCAAAGATATAAAATATTCGGCAAATAAGACACACCTACAAGATTAGTCCAGGGCACACGCATGGGCTGGCAACCACCATCAAGCAAAGCACTGACAAAATTTCTGAGATGATGGCCTTAAGTCAGCGGTTGTCAAGCATTTTATTTATTTTTGCAATTTGTAGACATTATTTAATTTGATAATAATATTTGGAGATGGGAGAAAAAGCACTGATGATATAGTGGTGGTTTTTGAGAAAGAATAAAAGTGCCAAGAGTAAAGCTACAGCTGACGGACAATGTGAAGCCAAAGAAGATAAAAGGTAAAGGAAAGGGTAGGTACACTGATGTCCTTATCCTATGGATGGGAAGTCAGGAGAAGCTGCTGGTAATTGAGTACACACAAATAAAAGTATAAACACCGCACTCAACTGGAGAGAAGATCAGTAGGAGAAATTAAAATAGTTAATTAAATCATAAATATTTGAGAGGAAAAGAAAAAGGGAGCCAAATTGTTTCTTTAAGAGAATGACTCAATAAATGTGCACTAAATATCTTTTCTGTGCAGATACCATGCTGAGGTGCTGAGGACATAATAATGAACATGGGGGAATGTGGGAGTCG
>NW_004567106.1:5867130-5872117 GCF_000260355.1 Condylura cristata | reverse complement strand
CTCTTTGTACTACCTAACAGGTCAACTTACTAACAGACTCATGCCTCTGACTGCCAATTCCTTCAGCAATTATCTCAACTGTAGAAAGCCATTTCTCCCAAAGTACTGCACCTTCCCAGGCAGGTCAGATTTAATGACTGGTTCTGAAGCTGGGTTTGCCCATCTCAATCCAATTGAGGACAAATAACACTTAAGGGCCATTTTAATTCGAGGGTCAGGTGATCTCTTACTGGACTTTCAGCTTAGCTTCTCTGTCAGTCTATTTCTGTTTTCCTCCATTCCCTTCACCAAGGAGTACTCAGTTAAATTTTCTCTAAACGAAGTTCTCTTTCAGAATCTGCTCTCCAGAAAACCTATCCAATGGCAAACATTGCAAGTAGGTATTACATTAATAATGCAAGTATAAATGCTATAAAAGTACCAATATCAGCTTCTTCAATGTAATGAACAAATAAATAATTAGTAAAATAGAGAATACATATGACAGTAGAATTCATTTTCACATTCATTAACATAGGTTTATCTTTATTTCATTATACTTTATTCTCTTAGTTTTGTAATTTATCAAGGCTGGGCTATGTACAACATAATATCTAGTCCAAACCTGATACTGAATGGATATGAATTTTAGATATGAATCCAAGTTGAATATGAATAATGTTACTAGTAGTTTATTGAACTGTATTTCCTTTCTAATATATACATATATAATTTACTGCCATCAATACAAAGCAGGACATTATTTTGATTGAGCAAAATAAACCACTTCTGCTATTAACTATACTGAGTGATAAGTTCATATATGACTTTGCCACCAAATAATGATAAATCTATTTATTTTATTAAAAGATGATTCCTATCATGCAAAATCAAAATAAACAATGGCAATTTTATTGCTATAAAAAACAATAAAAGGGCCCTCCCTAGTGGTGTATCAGGTTAAATAAAGCACAGCACTAAGATGCTAAAACCACTTCCAGAGTTCAATCCCTGCCTGCCTCAGAAGGTGATCCATATGGCCCGGCAGACCTCTCCTGACCAGCTCTCTGCTCCCCTCAATAGTGTACTTCATCAGTCAGACTGTTCTGCTACCCACTCTGTCTCTGGTGAATCCTCTTACCACCCCTGCACCTCTGGCCTGTATCCCAGTTTTGTATGCACATATAAATAAATCTTTAAAAAATAAAACACTAAAAGTCTCTTATTTAGAACACTGGTAGTATGTAAACAGAGATACAGAGATAACTGCTTGATTTAATTATCTAAGTATAGGTTTACTAGCTTTTAGTTTTAGAAATACTGCCAATAAAAGAAATATTTATGTATCTATCTTCTTCAAAACTTTTGCTTAAAATATCTGAGGTGTACCTCTGCAAGGCAAGGATTTTATGTAACTTTGCTAAATGTTTTACCTGAAGCAATCAATACAGTTTCAAAATACTAATGAAAGAACTTGTTTCATACAATATTTCATCAAGTCTACATTCACATATTAGCATATACTAACTTCCTGCTATTTTTACCTTCCTATACTAAGTTCCAGGTATGTCAACCTCTTTATAGTTTCTGGACACTCCAAGTTTCTGATGCTCAATCATTAAATCCACAGATATTTGTTAAGTATCTGCACTGTGCCAGGATTGTAGACATTGAGGATGCAATAAAACATATGGGATGGAAGGAACAATATTTGAAATGCATATTTTTGCTGTTCACTCTCTTCTACCTAGAATACTTTATCACTCTGGTAAGTTTTTGCTTTATCATCATTTTGTTTGATCATCTCTGGTAAACTTTTAATTTTCCATCATAAAGCTGTGGTAAAGGGGACAAAGTCAAACCACCAGTGTTCAAATCCTGTCTTCACAATAAATAGTTATGTGACTTTGAGCATTTTCTTTAACCCTGTAGTCTTCAGAGTTTTCATATTTAAAATAGAGATAACAGTATCTATTGACTTCAAGTTGTTGAGGGAATTAATTGATATATGTAAAACTCTTAGCTCATTTATAGGTTTATAATTGTTAAATTTTAGTTATTACTGCCAATATTAAAATGCCCTGCAATTAGAAAAATAGTTGAATTTTGACAATAGATTCTAAAATAATAACTATCACCAAAATGGAGGGACTTTAAAATATCAACAAAGCCCACCTTACTATTTTTTATTAGAATAGTGAAAAGATCTGAAAATAAAATACTGCCTATCAAAAATAGCAGTATAATAGGGCATTAATAATCAAACCAGTCTACTTTATTTATACAGCAATCACCACAATTTTGTGAAAGGAATAGAAAGGATAACATATTATGGGAAAAGAGTGAAGGAAGAGAACACACATTGTTCTAGGTCCCAGTGCAAACTTGATTACCATCAACTAGTTCTGAATACCCTTAGAAATGGTTTGGTTCAGTTTTCTTACACTTTGTAAAAATATCTTATTGAAAAAAACACCCATGTGAACCTTTCAGATTTCCATTGCATGAAATCTGACTAATAAGTATAACAACAACAACAACAAAAAAATGCTGTTTGCTATTTTTAAGTGCATAAGAACACTTAATTATATTCTACACTAAATATTATTAGACAATGAAAAGTTTCATTGCCCCCAAAAGATTATCTATAGAAAAGCATTGGTGAATCACATGAAAATAAACTTCATCTAAGAATGTTACAGTGTTTCAGTCTCTACATACTTATCAAAACACTTACAGATACTTCCTCTTCTTGAATACCACACAGTAATATAATTCAACATATTCAAATTGACAAATCACAAAAGCTTTCTTCTTCAAAGAGGTATTTGTGTCATGGTTACTGTTGCTATATCATCTCAAATGCTAATACATGAGCCAAAGGAAGGAAAATTGAAAGAAACAAAAAAATCATAAGGTTTATTTATGCAAATTCAGTTTATGTCACTTAAGTAAAGACAGACATTGGATTTTTCAAACCATCAGAAATTAGGTGTAACAGTTCTTTAAATTTCATAGTCATGGTATTTTTAGTAGGAATGCTTATATTATTTTCTTAATAACTTACCATTAGGTTTGAATATATTAGACTTTCATAGGTGAACATATAGTTTTTTTTAAAGATTTATTTATTTATGCTTACTGGGGTACAGGCCAGGGTGAGAGGAGTCACCAGAGACAGAGTGGGGAGCAGAACAGGCAGATCCACAAAGTACAATGCTGAGGGGAGCAGCAGGCAGATCAGAAGAGGTCTGCCACACTATATGGGTCAAATCCCTGGCTGGGAATAGAACTCTTGCTGCAGGGGCTTCTGAGAGCTTCATAATGCAGTACTTTTACCCATTGCACCACCAGGGAGAGCCTGAAAGTATACTTTTTATCTTCTCTAATATATGATAGCTTTGGAAAATTCAGAAACATTTATAAAAGCAATGTTCTATAATTTTAAGCCATTTATTTCAAAAGAATTATAATTATTTCTGGTGTACTTAATTTGCACTCAAAATTTTGATCTCATTAACACAAACTGCTTCAGTCACTTGGAGGGGACAAACTACTTTTTCAAAATTCTCAAATAGTTCCAGGGCAGAACTTTGAAATCTTTTTTACAGAAGTTCTAACACAAAACAGATTGTCTGATTGATACCACATATTGTTTTTCACAGTGTTAAAATTTCCAAAGTTCTGAATTGATCAGGCCTCATATTCACACAATCTCTTTTCATCTCCAACACAATTTTTCCCAAATGCTATTCAGTCACTGCTCCATATTTAGAAAGCCAGTTTCATATTTTCTGGTCTAAAAATTCAGCACTTGACGAATGCTATTTCAAATAAAGGTAGAACAGAATTAGAGAAGAGACCAAAATATAGATACTAACAAAAGTAGGCCTACTACTACTCTTCCTCTAAGTAGAGCTGTTTTTTTTTTCTCATTTTCATTTTCAGAATGTTATTATTGTGTAATTTTCACACAAGCAAGTGAGCATAACTAAAATACAATGCTGACAATTTTATAAACCATAACCATTACCCAGTTTAACATAACGTAAATTCTCATTATCCCAGAAGTTTTCCTTTGTCCCTTTTCAAGTTATCTAGTCTTCTACAGGAAACAATTGTCATTCTATTTTTTATCAATTTTGTCTGTTCTTTAAATTTATACAAGCGATATGAAATGCAACTAAAGGATCCCCGATTAGCCAACAAATAAAATCTAACAAAAAAGGAAATACAAAGCTATCACATGCCCAGACTTCAAGACCAAATTTAAAGTCTCTAGCAGTGATGTAAAAGTGGAAATTTTGAATTGGACCTATATTCTACAAGGAAAATAAATATTATCTGCTAATATCAGCATTTAATCTTAGAAATATTCAAAATTAACAAGAACATGCTTAATGAAATAAGCCGAAAAGAGAAAACTACCGATGGTTTCCCTCATAGTAACAGCATAAGGGATCAGGAAAAATGAAAATACATACACACACACACATGCATAGTAATTGTAATAAAGTAAAAAAGAACATCAATTAACAATTATAAACAGAGACATTCTATGGGGGAGCAGGGGAACAAGATCAAAACTGGGGTGAGAAGATACATGGGACTATGGTGATAGCACAAGGGTGAGGTGGTGGTGGGAAGTCCACAAGGAATACAACTGAGATGAAAAAATGAAGAATGATGTAAAAAAAAAGTGTATTTAGAAGTAAAAAGAGAAATATTCAAAATTAAATGCCAGGAAACAAAATAATAGGGAAAACAAGTGTTTTCAAAACCTTATTCTTGTTCATGTCTTATAATTATTAGCTCTATAAGCTGTCAGGTTCCCTAAAAAAAATGATTGATAATTTGTTACAAGTGATGTGATTTCCGTTCTTAAGACAGCCTGTGAAATTACTACATTATAATATCCTTTCAAGTTAAACAACTCATTTTTTTTTAAAGATTTATTTATTTGTGCATACAGAACTGGGGTACAGGCCAGAGGCTCAGGGGCAGTGAG
>NW_004567106.1:5844474-5866775 GCF_000260355.1 Condylura cristata | reverse complement strand
CGGCTTTAGATTCTCAGTGTTGTGCTTTAACCCGCTGCCCCACCAGGGAGGGCCAAACAACTCATTTTTTTTTAAATAGGAATGTTAGGCTCCTGTGATATAAGCAAAGAAAGTAAAACAATATATTACAGAAAAAATTACAAAAGATATTTTCATTTGGAGAATAAAGGTAATATTTAGTATTACCTTAAGTCATAATCTTAAGTGTTGCTTTAACTGAGTGCAGGTTCTCAAGTAAAATGACAGACATCTAGGACCTCCCTGATGGCCTAGGGACTAAGTCTCAGTGCTAAGTGCTATCAACAGTACGGGCCCTGGAATAAGATCTCTGTCCAGGAAACTGACCTACGTGGTGCAGCAGACCACTTCTGTCTTGCTCACTGATTCGCTTTGTAATGTATTTCAATTAATCTAGCTGGTTATATTCTACATTCTGTCTCTGGTGCATCCTACTCTCATTCACTACACTTCTGGCCTATTCTTGAGTTCTCCTACATGAAAAAAAAAAAAAAAAAAAAAAAAGACTGACATCTAAATAGTTACATACAAGATAGAGAGCATAACTAAATGCCATAAAACTGGTCAGTGTATGAGACAGTAATGCAAATGCAAAAATGAAAGAGGAGATACTCAGTTAGCATCTGTCATATTCCATGGGGCAGAAACTTTGAGTTGTGAACTGAAATGTCTGGAAAATAGGATCCATGAAGCTGAGAATTATATTTTACAATTGATGATACATTATAATAGAATCTGAAGAAGTGAGAAATTCTGTGCCATACCAGATGCAGGGAATAGTTCCATTGGTAAAGTATGCAAAAATTAAAGGGAGACTGAATAATAATAGGAATTTAATGAAAACACTGTGGGGAAATAAACCTCCCTTGAACTTTTTAGTGATCCTATGAAAAGTCCTGACCTCTTCACAGAAATACATGAATGTTTGCATTTGCTTTCTGAGAAACATCTTTATTTTTCAGGTAACAGGATTAGCTCTACATTTACTTGCACAGTTAATCATTCTGATCTAAAATACTGTGAAGCTTCTCTTATCTCACCTAATAAGACAAATAGCTGTAGTCTGTATTAGGTCTCTGGGCCAAGCAACCAAGGTACCTAAGCAAGGATTGTCTTCCTTGGAATTTATAATACAAAGGGATGAATAGGAAACCTTGGAGATTTCATTAGATCTAAAAGCTGCAGACCCCAGGACTTATTTGTCCCGTGGAAAGATGTTCTCATATTGTAAAAGGTTAGAGTAAGTGAGAACCCAAGATCTCCTTTATCCCATTTCAGACAAAGAGGATTTTTTTCCTTTCCTTTAAGAAGCAGGAGGGGCAAGTGTCTCCCCTATAGCCATCCATCTTTCCTCTAAGGAGTAAAGGAGTGAAACCATTGTACTTAAAAGTTTCCATAGAAGCTCATCAATTGCTTGCAATATATCAGCGGGAGGACCAATGCTGCAATATTACTGTTTATCTAGTTGTGAGAATCAATACAGAACTCTCTTCCTTGACCCAGAAGTTTGTTTCCATGACACTCATGTGTGTACACACAGGCACATACACACATGCATACCACGTACAAGGGATATTTCAGAAACATACACATTTTTGATAAAATAGAGTCAGATCATAAAGAATTTTCACTGAAAGTCAAAATCTTTAATTTTAAAATGTTTCCTTTTGAGCTGTGTCTAGATATTCCAAGAACTTTAAGAAATTGGTACCTTATCTTTACAGACATTACAGATGCTTCCAACATGTAAAATAACAGCTCTATAAAATGCTGTTGTAGCTTACTACAGAGAATAAATTTAGAACAAGTGGCTAAAACTAAACCAGAGGTTAAAACCCTGAATAATTTAGCTTACCAGAACAAAACTCAGTTCTCCGGGCCTTCCCTGTGGTGCAAAGGGTTAAAGCACAGAACAAGGAAGCTATCCACAGCCACTGAAGCACAGGTTCTATTCCTGGCCAGGGAGCTGACCTACATGATGCAGCAAACCTCTCCAGTCTAGCTCACTGCTCCCCTCTGCAGTATGTTTCAGTCAATTCACCTATTCTATTTCCCACTCTGTCTGTAGTGAATCTTCTCATCTCCTGCACCTCTGGCCTGTAACCCAGTTCTTGTATGCATAAATAAATCTTAAAAAAAAAAATGCAGCTCTGTTCATTAACCCTACTCTTAGGAATTAGGGGGAACTAAAAAACAATATGCATTAAAAAGGCTGCCTTCATTTTATTTTTCTGGAAAGAAAAGACAAATATATAGCTGAACTAGACAAGTGGTAAGATTTTTACTTGAGGTAACATTTGTTAAAGATGTCTAAGATGGGAAAATTCATTGTGGTTAGCCTACATTTCTGAAGGACCAGTATTATGGATTTTTCCCATTTTGCAATTAGTGAGTTCATTATTTAAAATTACTGAAGTGGGTTAATAATTGTTTGTCATCTTCAATATTCTCCCAAACTGCCAGATGCAAAATACGTAAGGATGGAAAAAGCTGAGTTTACTAGGTTTAGAAAAAGAGGCTAGAATTCTCTTGTTTTCTCTAATTCACGCTACCTGCTCCTTTTGGCTCTGTAATGAGGCAAGCTTGAGTTTGATCTCGGACAGGTTATTAACCTCTCTGAGACACAGTGATCTCTTCTGTGAAATAGGCCATTGAGGATGAAATGAGATACTAAGTATAAAATTCCCCTCACATTGTCTGCCTCATTCTATTAATATGAATTGAGCCACTCTTCCCACACCTCTGACTCTGGAAATATCTTTGAAGTGAACAGTATGCATACAAGGATTTAACTGTGTGGGGTAAAAGGTTGATAGTTAGCAGGATAGAAGGCCATAGAATTGCTAATTTTAAACTTCGGTCATAAATATTGAAGGACAGTCACAGGAAACAAAATTAAAAAGAGCTTAGTATGGTAAAGCAACATGCTAAAAATGAAAAGCAAGTATTTGAATTGTTAATACTCAATGAAGTATTAATAATGGCAGATAAAAATGGGAGAAAGACAGGGATTTACAATTTTTTAAATATTTAAACAGGAATATATTCAGGAAAGATATTATCATCTCACATGTGATCAAAATTATTTCTAGGTTAAAGAACAAAAGAATTAAGAATAAATTCATAGTATCTTATATATATCTATTTTCTAAAACTTAACAATTTAATTGGCTCTAATTTTCCATAAGTTAAAAGATATTTCAACAGGAAACAATAACAAATAGAAAGTAATCAAATAACCAAAAGCTAAATTTTTATATACAGTTCTAAGACTCACTTTGGGCCACTTTGGGTATATGGGGTGTGTATAAAGTTCATTATTTTTTCACACTGCTGTCAGGTTGTTTTAGTATATTTATTTAAAAACAGCAGTCTTTCTTCACTAACGTGCCTTCAAATTTTGTCAAAGATAATTAACCGTTTTTTTTGTATGTCTGTTTCTGGATGTTCTATTCTCCGCAGCTATGTCTGTCTTTTCTCTTACACCTCACTTGATTATTGTTGCTTTAATAAGTACTGAAATCAAGCAGTTTCTGCTCTCTAAATCTGTTTTTTCTCTTAGACAGGGATTGATCTACAGATAAGTTCTGGGAAAACTGATATATAAATAATAATGAGTTATCCAATTCATGAAAGCAATATACTTACTCATTTATTTGAACATCATTGATGTCTATCACAAAATTTTATACTTTATAGCACTAAATATTTCATATTTAATAAATATATCATAAATATTATGATAGACTTATCCTTAACTATTTTATACTTTTGGTTATGTTATAAATGGTAGTGTTTCTTACTAGTACATAGATTTGATGTTTCGCATATTGTGCTTATATTATGTGACTCATCAAATCACTAGAGTAACATTTTTGAATATTCTTTGGAATATACTAAGTAAGAAAAATCACATGTCTGCAAATATATATATTTTTTAATTTCCAATCTACCTGCCATTTCTTTCTTTCCTACCATATGGTCCGGGCTAAAACCATCTCTGTGCTATTCAAGCAATATTGAAAGAAGACAACTATGTCTTTGTCCTAGTCTTGGGAGGAAATCACAAACTGAAAACAATAGGTGTTGAGTTTTTGTGGTGGATCTTTTACCTTTTTCAGTTTGAGGAAGTTCTTTTATTTTTTCTGAATTCCACTGTGGTCAGAATTTTTTTTTTTTGAAGATTTATTTATTTGTGCATACAGAACTGGGGTACAGGACAGAGGTGCAGGAGCAGTGAGAAAATTCACGAGAGACAGAGTGGGTAGCAGAACAGGCAGACTGTGGAAGTACACAGCAGAGAGGAGCAGCAGGCGGGTCAGGAGAGGTCTGCCGCACCATATGGATCACCTCTGGGGCAGGCAGGGAACTCATGCTTTAACCTGCTGCGCCACCAGGGAGGACCTCCTACTATCACTATTTTAATTGGGTCCATTTTGGTAACCTGTGTTTCTATCTGTGTTTGAAATAATTCCGGTGTAAACAGAGATGTTGCTTTTCACAATTCTAAAAAACCCTATTTATTCAATTGTAACATACACTTGCCTAATACTCCCTTGATTCTTTTTCAACTCCCAGACATTATCATATCCTATGCTCACCGGGCACAGTAAATACTATATGTAAACAGATAAGAAAGGCACACATGCTACACTGCCTAGATTCTATTCTAACATTCATGCCTATTATAATATCTATAATTTTCTTACAAATCACAAATTCAAAGATTAAATTTATTTAAAGTGTCAAATGGCAACTCTAAGGCACTAAACCAATCATGAGGATGAAATACTGTGTGGATACTTAGGTTATATGGTTATATGCTCTCCAAGTCTTCTCTACTCTTAAGCTGACTTAAGAGCCGTTGCTTCATCCTAATCATATAATGCCAATATTTCTTGCCTTTATGTTCCCCAAATGCTTCTTACTCCTACTCCCAGAGAAGTACCCTGTCACAAAAGTAATGCAAAGTGCAGTTTCTTTTTCTTTTTAAGATTTATTTATTTATGCATACAAAAACTGCGGAGTGGGCTAGAAGTTAGGGAGTGAGGGAATTCACCAGAGACAGAGTAGGGAGCAGAACAGGTAGATCTACTGAAATACACTGCTGAGGGGAGCAGCAGGTGAGACAGGAGAGGTCTGCTGTGCCATGTGGGTTAACTCTCTGGCTGGAGATCTAACTCATTCTGCAGTAGCTGCTTATGGCTCTTTAGCACTTGTCTTTAACCCCTGAGCCAAATTGCAGTCTTATACAGATTCCTTGCATACATTTGCTCTTCAGCTATATACACAATTCTTACTATGTATACACAATACTGATTACCATTCATCAGCTAGACCAGCTGCCTTGTTTTCCTGCCCCATGCCTAAAACAGCATTGAGACTATATATTTATCTTTAAACCAAATATCTGCCAGGTAATGAAAGAATTTTAGATAAAGAAATGTAATCTTCAGCTCCTAATGTTCTCCTTTTTTTTTTCCCCTTAATTTTATTCCATCTGGCCCTCTAAAACCATATGCTAATTTACTAACAAGTCATCTGCTTCACCCAAGAAGGACATTAAATAGCTAACTGTTCATTTGTTTCATTATGCTACTGATGCTCTGCCTGGATAGTTTCTTTGGGTTGGCAAAAATAACCAAAACATTCAGAAACTATTCTCTAAAAATAGGGTTAAAAAGGTTAAAAGAAGGGTTAAGCTGTTTTGATAAATGTTCAACAACCATCTCTGAGGGAAATAAGGACCTGATTTGTGCTTTCCAACACCTGTGGCATAAACTCTCCTACTAGGACATTTCAAGATAACCACAATAATGTCAACCAGCTCACACAATTGTTGAAAATGCAGCTGTAAGAATTTTCATAAGTTCTATGTGGAAAAGATTTCATGTTTACAAATAGGCATCATTACTAAAATGATATCATTCTGGACAAATAACTTCACATTTTCCACCTTTTTCTCTCATTAAAGTATTCCTGTATAAACTAAAAATTGATTTGACCCCCTATTAACTTTTCTTATTTCAACACAACTTTCTCCAATAATTAGCATAATTTTATATATCTCTAATCATATCTTGTTTGTTCTATCAATTGTTCTGTTCAAAATACTTTCTAATCAAATCAAACCTTCAATCTCTATTCAAAACCAATAATGTGAGATGGTGATCTCACCTCCTAAATTAAAGAACTGACATGTTTTGATATTACCACCATTAATTCCATTTCTAGCTATATTTAATTCTGTTATTTCATTTTCCCCTTGAGTATCGCAAACATGATGCCTGAGTTACTACCACTTATGCTGTCTACTAATCCTTGCACCAATTATCTGTTTCTTCAATTATATAATTTGCTCATTTCAATCTCCACTTGACTGGATTTTTTTCAGTTAACCAAACAAGCAAATAACATCCATGCTAAAAATCAATGCCAGATCTTTATTTCTAATATATTCTATTCTCCATTTAACTAGAACAACTTGGTGAGTGACAGACTTAACAAGGGAAGTGTAATACCAAATGAGGTATTTTAAAGCACCAGAAAGTAAGAAAGAGCTCACAAAACCATCCAAAAGGGCTATATCAAAGAGTATTTACACCTGAAAGAGTTCTTAGTGACCAAAACTGAAAAAACAAAATAAATATTATAGTACTGTACTATGTCCTAAAATGAAAAATAAGCATGCATGTGTCAATACTGATTAAATAATTACATGACTGATGAAAAACATAAATAAACAGACAAACAAATGGAGGAATTCACAGAATAGAACTGAATTTCCACCAACCCTATTTCCTTTGAGTGCTGGCTAGATGTAAAGACTCACTTCAAGAAAACAAAATCTGGTTGGAGTAAGAAGTAGAAGTTACTTTTAAAAAAAAAGTAACCAGGTGATCAAAGTCAACATGACCAGTGATAATATATGGACACCATGTCCCTGTCATATAAAGTGATGAACAGGACACATCACCTCTATAGTATTCTTTCTATAAGCCCATAACCCCAGTATAATAATAAGAATTATATTAGATAAACTCAAATAATGTTCTGCAAAATACCAGACCAGCATTCCTCAAAAATATCAAGGTTATTAGTAACAAGAAAAGGCATAGAAACTATCAAAGATCAGAAAAGACTAAGGGAATAAAGTGAGGAAATGAGCTATGATAGACTACACTGGATGCAAGAAGAGAAAAAAAGTCATCATTAATAGAAACTGTTAAAATACAAATACAGTATTTAGATAATAGTAATATACCAATGCTGGCACATTGTAAATGGTAACCTAGATAAGGGATATGTCGCTACTCTTCAGATATCTTTGTAATTAGTCTGTAAGTATCAAATTATCCCCAAATATCAAGTTTATTTTTTAAACTACTTTGTCTACTATTTACTCTGTTTACTATCCCCACTCTCCATGTGACAAATAAACTATGTATGATGATAATATATCTTAATATACTTTTTCTTACAAAAATTCTAATAGCAACTAAGATACTAAATGTATATATAAACTTTAATTGCTTAAAATATTATTAAATTATGTCCAAGGATATATTACAGAGGGATATTGCTCAAAACTTCAGTTCTCAAGAGCCCTTAAAATGATATATCAGGCCCTCCCTGGTGGCACAGCAGATTAAAGCACAGCACTGAGAATCTAAAAGCCGCTTCCGCATGAGTTCGATCCCCACCTGCCCTGGAGGTGACCACATGGTGTGGCAGACCTCTCCTGACCCACCCGCTGCTCCCCTCAGCAGTGTACTTCATTGATCTGCCTGTTCTGTTCCCCGCTCTGTCTGGTGAAGCCTCTCACCGTCCCTGAGCCTCTGGCTGTCCCTGAGCCTCTCAGTTCTGTATGCACAAATAAATCTTTAAAAAATGATATATCAAATATATGAGTAATATAAAAATACTTAAAGCAGAAAGCAATAGATTCTAAATACATAATAATTTTATATCTGTAACAAAATTAGGAAACTCACCATACTCATTATTTAATGTTTTATATCTTTGAATGGCAAAACCCATGTTAATATCAAAATAGATTAACAGCTCCTGGGCCATTTTCATTTTTTTTTCAACAGAAATTATTGATGTAAGAGTGATAATCAAAGTACTGTTTAAGGGAAAGAAGAAAAAAATGTGGGAGAATATAAAACCTTTGTGTAAACAAGTTTATATGGATGATAACAGTTACAAAAATACTGTGCAGACCTTCTCAAACTGGCATCTCAGAAATCCATTGTGTATGACTAACTGCCTTGATAAACTGCAATTACCTTTGCAGCAAAAAGTCCTGGAGAGGAATGGTATTGACTTAGTGGAAATGAAAAAATCCCTAGGCACTTCTTAAAAGGGCATTTGTGACCATATTTATATAATAACAGGATAAGTTTGACTCCTTTAACCATGTAGCTTTTGAATTCATTTGTTGAACCACAGAGTATAAATTAATACATCTTAAACCAAAAGAATAGCAAACAATTCAATAAAAGTAAAATCAAAATGTTATGTAAAGATATCGCACTCATGCAAATGTTAAAGTGAATACAATGGTTGGATAATAGTAAAATACTCTTCTCCATATGTGAAATGTAGTTCATATATGGTAATTTAAATCAATAATTACTATTATCAAAGCTATATATGTAGATAGTTTGAGTCAAATAAATACAAAAGACTTGTCATGAGAAAAAATTTTGTCTGAGTCTATGTTTTGAAATAACCAAATTCAATAACTCTAGATGATTCATTAGTATATAATTCTACAAGTTGTAAGTTTATATGCATTTATTTTACCCTAACAATAAACATTATATTTCTGCATGTTAGAGACCATCTATTATTTGCTTACAGAATATCTAACTTCAATTCTACACATCTCATTTCCACTCACAGGGCATCAAGATAATGTGTACTAAGTCCTGTAATTATGAAACTTGGAGACTATATAGTCTATATACCTGCTCTCTTTTATATTTATCATATGTAAATGCTATCTTTTAATGTGAAGAAATAAATATGAAATAAATATGAAATTTGGAAACTATATAGTCTATATACCTGCTCTCTTTTATATTTATCATATGTAAATGTTATCTTTTAATGTGAAGAAATAAATATGTATTATACATGAACATTTAAAATGTTCAACAGTGTAGAGGGAAAGTAATAGCATTCCATTTACTTCTCATTACAATGAGATTGATCATTTTCAAATTTTTGACCAGTTTCATTCATTTTTTAGACTAAATAACTTGTTCATTTTTCTTTTGTAGTCTAAGTAACTTGTTCATTTTTCTTTTCTGTACACACACACACACACAAACACAAATTAAATATACATATATCTTGAAAATATTTCTCTAATACATGTTAATATTATTATATTTGTAATGTACATTTTTTAAAGTTTACATACTGCCAAGCATATGAAATTGTTTTAAATTTTTCCATTACTTTATCCTATATTTTATACAGTATCTTATGATATTAATTATGTATTTCATCTTTAATATATATGGAAATGATTTGCATCCTTGATGTGATGTGAGAATTTACCTTGAATTTCTCTGGAGAAAAATTCCTCAATTTATTATTAAAATTTCACTTATCATTTATTAAAAATTTCATCTACATATTCTATAATGTTTCCTTTATGCTAAGCTATTTATTACTATTTTATACTATTCTATAATGTTCCCTTTATACTATATAGTGTATACCTATGGTACATATATATACTTGGTTTAGGAATTAGTATATATACTATATACTAGTTTAAATTTTATCAATATTTTTGAAATTAATTAGAATTAACAGTAAGGATAGAATTACATTGGCATGGTTTTCTTTCACCTGCACAACTAAGACAAATATTTCTTCATAGAAAACATTTCATGCAAATTCCAAATAAAATAGAAGGCAAGGAGTGAGAATCTCCCACAGCGTTTGCTACATGTGGATGATAGGTGTAATACAGATCATTTCATACATTTAATGTGATTGTGCATAAACCTAATACTAATAAGCCCACTGACATCAGTTGGCACAATAAATACAACAATTAGAAATGTCACAGTGAAAAGTCAAAGTATTTCTGAGATTCTTTGCTTCTAACCACTTGAGCTTGTTTTCAAAAGCTCACATGCCATTAAAATTGAAGGAATGTTAATGCTAATGTTTACAAATGCACTATGAAAGCAGCCTGTAATGCTAACTTGCTCTCATATTTTTAATGAATCTGTATATATGAAACTTTTAATTCCTTGAATACAAATGTGTCTTGAACACATTTCAAAATGAGATTTAAATCCTATTTTAGTTTTTCAGTTATTAGAGATACAAAGATTTATAAGTGATCAGTCAATGAATCAATTAATTTATAAAAGCCTTCCACAACATGCCTTCTACTGCTGGAGTAGAGGCCTTCAGGCTCTTCACAAGGGAGAAAGCACAGCCTTCCTCTGGGCACTGAAGAGGAGAGATACTGCCAATAATGGTGTTGATGGCATCATTTTATATTTCCACTAATAATGCAAGGGTTTCTTTTTCTCCACACCCTTGCCAATACTTGTTGGTCTTTTGATGCAAGCCATTCTCAAAGGTGTGAGATAATATCTCACTGTGATTCTGATTTGCATTTACCTAATAATAAGTGATGATAAGCATTTTTTTCATGTGCCTCTTAGCTATTGGTATGTCTAGTTTGAAGAGGTGCTTATTAGGTTCTTCTGCCCATTATTTTTTAATTAGGTTCTTTGTTAGATTTGTGGTTGAGTTACATGAGTTTTTATATACCTCGAATGCTAGCCCCTTAGCAAATGTATGAGGTGCAAATACTTTTTCTCATTTAGTTAGTTATCCTTTCATTCTGCTGATGTTTTATGTCACTGTGCAGCAGTTTTTTAATTCGAAGTAGTGTGTTTTTATTTTTGCTTTCATTTCCCTTCCTTTTTAGGTTAAATGTCCAAAGACAACTCTAACACTAATATCACAGAGCACATCACTGATGTTTCATCCGTGTATTTTATAGTTTTGGGTTTTATATACAGGTCTTTAAACAACTTTTAGTTAATTTTTGTGTATGGAGTTAGAGTGTGACCCACTTTCATTCTTTTGTATGTCACTGTGCAGTTTTCTTAGTACGAGTTATAGTTTAGAATTTCCTTTTACCATTACATGATCTTGGCTCCATTGTCAGATTAAGCAGTGATATATACATGGTTTATTTCTGAGCTTGTGATTCTCTTTCATTTATCCAAGTTTTTATTTTTATCCCAGTATCATACTGTTTTAATTAATGTGAGTTTATAATAGTTTGAAACCAGGTAATGCATTGCTTCCAATTTTCTTCTGTTTTCTCAAGATTGCTTTGGTTATTATTTTTAAAGATTTATTTTTAATATTTATGCATATAAAAGCTGGGCCAGAGGTGAAGGGATTTGAGTAGATTCACCAGAGACAGAGTAGGGAATAAATAGGTGGATTTACTGAAATACACTGCTGCAGGAATTAGCAGGCAAAGCAGGAAAGGTCTGTTGGACCATATGGGTCAACTCCCTGAATGAGAATCAAACTCATGATGCAGTGGCTGCTGAAAGCTTCATAGAGCTGAGACTTAACTCCTTGTGCCACCAGGGAGACCCTGCTTAGTTACTGAGTTGTTGATGTCTTAACATAAATGTTAGCATTTTGTTTTATTTATTTTAAGAATATCACTAGATATCAGTAGACATTTGATAGGGACTGCACTGAATCTGTATATTGCTTTAAGTAATCATTTTAATAATATTAATATTTTATTATCCTTCAAAATTTTATTAATTTTATTTCTGATTTTAATTTCATCATCAGGTAAGTTGTTTTTGGAAATTGACAGCTCTCTCTTAAGTGGTAATGACAAATGCACTTACCACACACAAACACACAAGCTACAGTTTTTTGTTTTGTTTTGTTTTTTTAATTCACAAGTTCTTGACAATCTCTTCTTTCTATCCTCAGTATATTTTAGTGAAAAAAAGCAAGTGTGATGTTCTGACCCCTCCCCTTGAAAAAAAAGCTGAAAATAAATTTCAGATGTTGAGGCTTGAATTTTAATAGATTTATCACCTTGACAATACTTAAAGTGAATTCCAGAACTTCAGACAAACCTTTATAAATAAGAGATTCTCTATGAATATAAAAATGTATTACTTCAATTTCAGAGTTTTCAAGTTGGAATTAATGTGTAAGATTTTTATACATTCATTTTTGCTGAACTATCTATACGTTTACCTCTGTGTTTTTTCAGCACAATCTTATTTTTCATAAAGGCTTCCTCTACCATGTGAATATGTCACCTCCAAAGTTTATTCTCTTGTTTCTTTCAAATCATATAATGTTTCTAAGCATTTGTTACCAGATATTCTAACCAAGAGGTAAGAAGAATTAACTTTCAAGGGCTGCAATTCTTCAAGTTGGTTTTCCAGGGAGCATGTTGGTTCCTACAAAGTAGGATCAACTAGAAATTCAAACTCCTCCACAGACTGGAGGTACAGTCAAGTACAAAGACATTAAATTCTGTGAGAATATGGCAGTGGTGGATCAGGATTAGAAGCCAGAGATTTGTTTTGTCATATATTTACAACTGCAAGGCACTGACAATAGTCCCTAATAACAGGAGAGTGGCTTATGCTCCCCTAACCAAAAATACACATGTAGCAGATCAGTTCTGATGGCTAAAGTTCTATCGGATCAGAGCACTGCGATTACAATACTTGGCCCACTGTCAACAGAAGATGGTGCTTCTCCAGTCATGGACCCTTCTCAGAGTCTAGTATCTTATACTTGTATGTGCTTCTCCAAAGGGGAAATGTCAAATCCAAAACCACTCCTAAATCAGTTTTCTTCTGAAACTTTATATATTAGACCAAGACAAAGTTGCTTGGGTACTACACGTTGTATATAAATGAACATAAAATGAAAAATGCATGACCAACATGACTACACTTCCTCTCCTCAAAATAGGTAATACCCAAATGTACCAAGTAAACCTAACAAAATTACTTGGTAGAATTCTCTAAGGGGTCTCCCTCTTATAACACAGACATACAAATATGACTTGTAGATAAAGAAATAATATAACAAGATTGATACTGTCCTCAACATTATAATGTAAATAAAATACTGGGAAATGGAACTTGGGGTTTCCTTTAACTAATGAAAAAGGGGTAGAATTGAATTAACTGCTCAATATGCATGATACAGGGCTTCAATGGACAGGGCTCAGAAAATTCCCAAACTGGAGATTAAAAGGACTGAAAAACTATACCTTCCTTAAATGCAATTAAGTTCATAAAATGATTAATCCTAACAGGACTTGAGAGGTCACCAGTCCACAGGTTCTCATTTACAGAAGCAGGGTCTATCCAACTGTAGATATAACACTTTACAGCTCAAGCACTGGATGAATTCTTCTATTTACCACTGTAATATTCAGATATCATCCAAACAAACAACAGAACTTCTTCATTAATCAGGAAACATAATATTGCATTTTTGGTATAGAATATATTATAGTCCTTATTTCCACAAAATGTAGCTCAAAAGAGTTTTAACTATAAAAACCTTGGTGTCTGCACTGTGTTCTCTTTTTAAGATGAAGCTCAAGCTCCATGTGTCTCCCTTCCCATCCTTTCTATATATTGAATTGATTGGGTCACAGTATTTTGCCCTGAAATTTCAATCTGTATATCTTTCTCTTATTTTGGAAACTTTGTAATTTCTGTAATTTACTTATACCTGAACTGAATCAGCATCTCCAACTAAGAACATGTTGATTTTAACATTCAAAATAGATCACCAATTGTGAGTCCTTCTTTGTGTGGAGCATGACTGAGTATAACAAGTTCTTTCTAATACTTAAGGGGCGATCTTCACACATATGATACCATTCAACCATTTAAAACATCACCAACATGATAATTTTTAAGTTTTTTTTTGTTGTTGTTAAATCTCCCATCTTTAAGCTTAGATGATCCTTCAGGAGGCTTTTAGACACTTGCAAATTCCTGGTCACTAAATCTTATTAGCATAATGTAATGCAGCTAATAGACCATATTGAGGTTCTATAAGATGGCTATGGTTTCTGTAGATTTTTATGATTATGTTATGACCAAGTTATAGAGTATATACCATCTAGAAGCAAAAAGAGAGAAAATGGATTATTGCTCTCGACAGGTAAAAGTAAACTTCTTTTGATTATCATTATCAATTGGCATAAAACAGAACATTTTTTATAAAACAATAATTGCATGAAGCTTCCAGTACTTGTGTGGATTTGATACAATAAAGGTATTACAGCAGACTTCAACTGTGATTGAATTTACCATTGATTTAATAATATGTGAAAATGCCAGAATTTACACAGATTTTTCAGTGATTAAATAGGAGAGTTAAATAAGGATTTGTAAAAAAATGATCATCTCTGCATCTTTAAAGTATGAAGCCTATTATTCCTACTAAAATTAGAGAACTCAACTCATGGTCATATATTCAACTAAATTTTTATTTATTTTCTATAAATGGTAAGTAATGTAAAACTTTTTAAGTGTTAAGTGTAATGTGTATCTTAAAATCTCGATGAAGGGCATATATTCCAGACCTTCCTAGATAAGTAATTAGGAATTGACTGAACTAGTAGTATGTAAACATATCCACTCCAATATGTCTGCCTTACTAACCCTTTAAACTCCTTCCTTTAAATTATAAAACATATTTTTTACCTCTCAATGGCACTAAACTATATGCAAAAATAATGTTGAAGCCTTAATTATATGTGTATCCCACTACAATTGATCCCACTCTGTTAATAGTCATCAAATCCTAAATTCAGATAAGTATATTAAAGTGATGAATTTAACCTAATACAACCTCATATTTCAGATACTTTGGTCTAAGACAATTAAAGTCTATTTCCATATATACTTCTAAGTTTTAATATGTACTCCAAAACTACAATGAAGATTGTAAAAATTACTGATACACAGGCTTTTTGTTTTTGTTTTGTTTTTGCTATCTCCATATGAGATAATAATACCAGCTACTTCTGTTGGTCTAGCTAGGAATGGAATACAAAAGTTATATCCTGGTGAATCATTTTATTTGTTTAAATTTAATGGACATTCGATGCAAATATATGTAATGTGTAACATTTTAACAACAAATATAAAGAAAATGGGAACAACTGGTTAAACGTTCAAATGTATATAATTCTAAACTTTTGGATGGAGGAAAATAGTAATGCTGTAGAAAAAATTAGACTTTGAGAACATTATTTTTAAAACCTGAGTATTAAAAGAATATTAACATCTAAACCAGTAGAGGAAAGTACATTTTTAAATAAGAAAAAAGTCACCAAACTGACAGAAGATGTGGAGAGGGATAAATGAAAGTAAAGTAAGAGCATAATTAACATACAAAAAAATTGTTCAAAATGCCTTATATATAAATAATAAAGATAAACAGATAAACAACAATAGCTATGAATGGACAGAGGTTATACAAGTGGGACATTTTTTGCATGTTGAAATTCATAAGATCTAATGTGTTTAGACATCTCTATTAGAAGTTTTAAAAAACAGTGAGTGATGTGACAATTTGCCTAAATTATGTCATGCAAGTGGGTGGAAGGCTATATGCTATGTATGTCAGGACCACTATCATTTAATAAGTTTCAGTGTTTTATGTTAGATGTCTGGAAAACAATTTTGAGGGAAAAAATGAAAAGAAGTGTTCATCAAAGGTTCATTATCTATCTCCTAGGCAATAATAGAAGCTGATAATTCATCATTAAATTATTAAATTGAAATGCTATTTAATTTCAGTCCTTTGTAGATAAATTTGAGTGTTGATAAACATTACCATAATGATTTTGGTGGATCCCACTTACATTGTTTTATTTTTTTTTCACATTGTTTTATTTTTAAACCATCTATCCATTCTTCATCCTTCATACCTCCCCACACCCCGTTATTCAGTGTTTTCTATGTTTGTACAGATATAAGCATTAGTCTCTTTTGTCCATTAAATGCTTTGGTCCTTGGAGAGTCATAAAAAAATCTATAATTTTTTCTTTCAGTGTAGCATTTTGTTCATAAAGAATGTCTTTTTGCTCTTTCTAGAGAATAATAATAATAAAACAAACAGTGTAACAGGGTGTCCACAGAAAGTCTCATGTTCTATAAGAATTGTTCTACTTCATATGAGCAAGTACTACCATCAGAATGATTTGCTTATCTTTCCTCTACATTGTATTACATCCTGTGGGAAAGAATATACATTAAAATCCTGAATAATGGCATTGAATTTGCTTAGAAATTATGGATGTGGGATGTATAATGTTTTGGCATGCCTCAAATTCATCATAATAAGTTTAGATACTTTTTCACAATAATTTACTTAGAAAAATACATTCAAATTTTTACATCCTCAGATAATATAATTTATGTCAAGAGAAGGGTTACTAATTCACTTAATGATTCATTCTATGCTAAACTCCAGAAAATGTAGAAGTCTAGAAGAAGGTATCATTTTGCAATAAATGTCAAAAACATGTTTTATCTGAATAGCTCAACATATAGTACTGACAAGATTTAGTTAGAGATAATTTATACCCTTCAGTGGCCAAAGTAATCTATGTGTTTCCTCAAATTGGTTTTGTCTATAAAATAAACTCAATTTTCTTTATCACATGAAGCACACATTTAAAGTAATATTTCATAAATCTCTGTCACTGAACATTAAAATAATCTTTAATTTATGAATACTGCTACCAGCCTACAAGCTTTATGTTTCTAGAATTTAAAAACTGAGTTAGACAACACAAAGCTTATTTTTCAAACTCACCTGCTAGTAAAGACAAAATTTCCAATCAAATAGACGTCATTATTAAATGTCCTTAAAGATATCAGATGTGCACTAATATGGTTCTAAACTGTTTGTACAAGACTGTTTTAACAGAAGTAGCTTCTAAGATGTGTCCACAGTTGTCTATAGTAACTATACTCAGTACATTTCATCTCATGTTTACAGATGCTACAGAACAAAAAGGACCTGCATAATGTTCTCTAGCCCTGGATGCGAAACAGATATTGCCAGTAAATTCTTTTCATTTAAGGTAATTATTTCAACACTATCCAATCACAAGTCCAATATCAAATGTAATGAAATTAACTCTATATTAATGTATGTTATCAAATTGCTAACCAGCCAGTGTCTAGCTATATCAAAAACTTCCATTTTCACACAATGTAACTATGTTACACCTATGAAACCCTTCTCAAAGTAATAAGCAATGTACTTAAATAGTTACTAATAGTTACCACTGTAATAAGCAGGTTACATATGATATCAAATTTAATTCTGACAATTATATAAGTACTATTACTTGTCCCCTTTTTACAGAAAAAAAAAAATCCAAAGGCATAGGGAAATTCCTCCAAGGACTCACAACTATTAAATGCTGAAGTACATTTAGTACATCACTCATAGTGGACTCCAGTCTAATAACCTTATTTTAAATTGATGACTAGTGTAAAGAATGTTGCCAAACAAGTTCACATTCCAAGGTCCTAGAAATTAGGACTTCAACATATGTTTCTGGTATAAAACATATTAAACTATAACAAACACAACCACTGGATTACATGTGTAAGGCTCTACCAAGTTTCTGAAAAACTTTCCAGTGTGTCTTTTGAAGTTCTACACCATTTTGTTTTCCACCAGCAATCAATAAGTGTTAATGTTATTCCACATGTTAACCAGCAACTTCTTGTCATGTATTGGATTTCAGGCATTCAGAGATAGATAGTGGTAGCTTTTAATTTTTTCAATTTGTAATTTCCTAATGAAATGTAATGATGAACAATTTATATGCTTATCTTCTATTGGTTTATCTTGTTTCCTTTTCTGTTCACATCACCTGCCTATTTTTATACTGCATTGTTTGTTTCTTAACTGTTGAGTTTTAAAGTATCCTCTGTATATTTTGGATACCGATACTTTAGCAGGTATGTTTTGCCAAACCTGAGGTCAATTTATCATTCTTCAAACAGTTTCTTTTGAGCATTAGCTTTTAAAGTTGATGAAGTCAGACATTTAATTTTTCTTTCTTTCCTGGATCACACTTTTGGTTTGTATGTAAAAAATCATCACTAAGCCCCAAGGTTACCTAGATTTTCACTTATGTTGTCTTCCTTAAATTTTATTGTTTTGAATTTTCAATTTAGATCATGAACCATTTTTACTTTTTTTTTGTCAAAAGTATAGTCTGAGATTATATATACATATATATTTTTTTGTATGTGGGTATCAGGTTGCTACAGCTCTATTTGTTGAAAAGACTATTCTTTCTCAAATAATTGCTTGAGTTTCTTTGTCAAGGATAAGTAGATTATATTTGTGTGTGTCTATTTCTGTTTTCTTCATTCTGTTCCACTGATCTCTTTTTCTATTTTTTTCATCAACCCACACTGTTTTTATTACTGTAGCCCTATCTTAAGTTTTGAAGTTAAATTGTATCAGTTCTTGAACTTTATTTTTCAATATTGTTTTAGCTATTCTGGTTGTTTCGCATTTCCACATAGGATTTCAAATTAGCTTGTCTATATCTACAATCATTTTCTAGGATTTTTCTGGTGTAATTATTTACATATAGACAAAGCTAATAATAACTGATATCTAACAATTTGTAGTCTTATCTGTACTCACAAATTAGCTCTCCACATACTTACGTCTTGTTTTTCAATCTGATTTTTGTTACTTCTTGCATAGCTCTTATATGTAATTTGTTAGCTATATACCTAAGTACTCAATTTTCTGAAACTTTTAAATAAATAGTGGTAGCTTTTAATTTCAAAAACAGTTATTCACTCTAGTAGAAAGGAAGGCAATTCACTACTGTACATTAATCTTATATCCAGAAACTTTGCTAATATTACTTATTATCTCCAAATTCTGTTTTGTTGGGTTTTGGTATTTTCTAAATAAAAAAAGATGTTATGGATAAAGAAAGAAAATTTTATTTTTCTCTTCCAACTTCATATGCCTTTCAGTCCCACTTCTGTATTATTTCATTAGTTAGGATTTCCTATATCGAATAGTAAAAAGTAAAAGAGGACATTGTTGCTTTGCTCCTGATTTTAGAAAGCTTCTGGCTTGTCATTATTAACTATGAGTTAGCTTATTTATAGGATTTTTGTAATTGTTGCTCACAGAAATTCAGGAAGTTTATCTTTTGCTAAGTTTTTTTTTTTTGTCATGATGTGGTTGTTAGCCTGTTTTCATATTTTTGCATCTGTTTTATATATACATATATATATATATATATAATTCCATGTTTCTTTTCTTCTTTTACCTTGATGTGATTATATTAACTGAGGCATTGAATCAATCTCAAATACCTAAGTTAAACCTTACTTGAACATCCTGAATAATTCTTTTTATACATGGTTGTATTTGAGTTGCTAAATTTTTTGAGCATTTTTTCCATATTGTTTATCAGAGAGATTGGTCTATGTTTTTTTCACTCTAATAGTGACTTTATCTGGTTTGAAACCATAATCTGATTCTTTTTTATATTTATTGTGGTAATTTCATTTTCAGATATTATTCTCTGTGTACTTTAGTAATATAAGTTACAACCTATCAAAAGCCTTCTATTAACATGCAGCAATACTAATACAACTTGATTCAAACCCATGTGCATTTGGGATTTTATATAAATGGTTACCAGGTATTGAGAAAAAAACATACCTAATGTCATTTATTTAATTTAATCTCCAGAATTTAAAGAGATAAACTGTATTACCAATGGTTCTTGAACTACCAAGGGATAAGGGGTACCAACACTCAGTCAGAAATTTAGAGATAACTTTTGTTATTCCAAGAATGTAACAGTGGTCACTGCATAGTATTCACAGGGGATTGGTTTTAGGACAATATCTGCCTGATATAGAACATACATCCGTTTCTAAATTTGATTTAATACTGCCCCCTACATAAGATTTTGTAAAGAATGAGTGATAAACACTTAGGATAGTATTTAGACACAAATAAATAATGAGTCTTTGAGGTGAGAATTATATCACAATTGAATTATTTTGAGCTCCAACTGACTACCAGTACACCTATTAGTAATATCTGCTTAAATGCTTCACTGGTTCTTCAAAATCAGTGTCTACAAAATTAAATCTCTTCTTCATTCCTTAAATATATTCTCTAGATGCTTCACCCTTTCAAGGTCTGAAAGTTGACCTAGACATCATACATTAAAATGTCAGGTCACCTTTGAGGTTCTATTTTTTTTTTTCTCCTTTACCCAAAATAATGATCAAATCGTATTCATGTTTCTTCCTTAAACTCTAGAATTCTATTCACTCCCTATGTGATGGTGACATGTGTTCTAACTTACGTTCCATACTGTTTCTATAACTGTGGAAAGAGATTCATACGGCATCTGTCTAGCTTCATTCTTTCATCATTGGCTATCCTGCTGTCAGAATCATATTCCTGACTAAGGGAAATACTTTTTAAATTTACTCCACTGACCACGGTTTAATTACAGCACTTGCTAGTTTAGCAGCACACGATGATTAACTGCATGTCCTGTCACATCTCTCACTGTCCTAGCACTACTTCTGTGAATCAAGCCAAACTTTTAAATATACTATCTACCTTCCTCTAAGTGCTCATTCCAAATTTATATTTTACAGATGCATTCATGCTATGTATTTACAGAGCATATTTCCAAAATACCCCTTTCATCCATAAAAATCCCAAAGAGATGACTTTTCCTTCCTGAAGATTTAATAGGCATTACTCTACACCTATTTCTTAAACAAATGATATAGCATTTCTACTCTGCTTTAAAGTGTGATGTGCCTGATTTTCTCCTATATGTATATTCCTTAATAACAGGAATTACATAATTGACTGTGGCTACAATACTTAGCATAATGTTAGGCACACAGCTAATATTTAACAAATCTAGTTGAACTGAATGTATAAATACTATGTTATTTAATAACTGCTAAATTTTGCTTTCCTGTTTTTAAAGCAAAATTAATATCATAAAAACTTAAACATACTATTACAGAAGGTGATCACATCTAAAATCAAAGTTTTAAATTTAATAAAATTAAAATAATACATTATCACATTTTCATGATTCAAAATATATTACTCATCATTGTAAAGACCAACTAAAATGTCTTAAAATGAGCATCATAAATAGCCTAAAAGAGGTTTCACTTTACTACACTAAACATTTCTAGGATGTTTTTTCAAATTAATTACAATGAGATTATAACAGAACAAGGAAATCTTTCATCAAAACATTTTTAATAATCTATACATGTAAAACTGCTATGAATGAAAAGACTTGCATGTCCAGACTTCTTATCTTATAATATTGCAGTAAGTTTCTCATTTCCCACTATTCAGGGTCACTGAAATGAAAGACATGCCCTGCTCCATAGAGGAACTAACAGCCCAATCATATTCCTTCACAAGCAGTTGGGACCATGCCACTGTTCACGCTGAAGTTTCAACATGAAGCCCAAGTACCTATCTAAGGATTAAGGAGAGTTTTCTTAAGTATGATCCTACTTCTACCTCCTATCTTGCTACATCAGACAAAAGTGTAGCAAAAAGCTCTGCAGCAGGGGCAAACTATGTCCAGCCTGAAGCCTGTTATTATACAATCCATGAATTTAAAGTAGTTTTCAGATTTGTAAATAGTGGGAAAAAAATAAAAGAATAAAGTGGAATATATATGACCTAGAAATTCCCAGAGTAATACTACCTGGTCCTTTGGAAAACATCTGTCAACCTTACTCTAGAACAACTTTATATGATAAAAGAAATGTTCTATAGCTCTGCTGTTGAATATAGTAGTCACAAACAAAAGTATGTAAGATGAAATAACCATACAAATAAATGTATAAGCGTGGATGTACAACATTATGTCACAATGTTATGCTACCTACCCATTTACATGTAACAAAAAATAAAAATGGAAGAAATACCCCTTTGATTTGAAAAAGCAATTATAGAAGCAGCTAAAGAGACATCCAGGAGAGGACTGATAGCATCATTCAGTCTAATTTTGGCTCACTTACTTCTCTCTAATGATAGACAATTTGGTCAAAGGTACTCAGAAACTATGTACCTCACAAATATCATTTTGGCTAACTAACACATAGAGAATTATAGTAGGATTTAAATATATA
>NW_004567106.1:5746220-5844374 GCF_000260355.1 Condylura cristata | reverse complement strand
ACTACTTGCTATGTGACTTTAGGCAAGTTGCTTAACCTCTATTTTTACTGTTGTAAATGGCGATTACACCTGGCACATTATGCTTCAAAATACTGCATGGACCATATAAAAATAAGTAAGCAGGTTCTTTTGAAACTAAAAATGTGATTGTGTGAGTAGTACATGGGTATACTCAGATTATTACATAATTTGATTTCTCAAATACCAAAATCACTCAAAGTCATAAAAAGGCAATGGCTTCAAGTAGAAATAACAAGTTTCCACAGACACTCTCCAATCTCATACATTTCTGGAGAGAGGTAGTAATCAATGAAGAGTAAGACTGACACATATGGATACAAAATAACCTTTCACAGAAGTCTGAAGATCTCACAGTGATTTCTCAAGTGCATTTCAATGAGTATATTATCATAACTATAACTGATTCTGGGAATAAACACTTAGATATATTGGCTACTAAATTCTGAAATGATTCCCAGCCATCTGCCCTTATTATGAGGCTCTCATCATTCTTATCATTCTCACAACTGAGTCCCAGTGATACTGGTTATCAATATGGCATTAAAGTTCTTAACTTGATTAAATTTTATTCCTGATTCTGGATCTTCCCTTTCTGGAAATACTCATTCAAAAAAGTTGTAGTGGAAAATCATATTATAACCCTTTAAGATATTTTTTTAAATCCTGAAAGCTTTTTAAAGTTTAAAAAAATCACTTTTTTACAATTCAGGACTCTTCCCAGTATCCCATCATTCTAATACATAAAAATCAACAAGATAAAGCCTTATCTCTCAGACACTGTGAGAGGATGGGAAACTAACTTCAGTGGATGCCTTATACCAATGTGTCCAAAAATCTCACAGAGACAAAAGAAATTTTTCTCTTGGGTAAAGTCAATTAGCAAACACAGATGGGCTATGCTCTCCAGTGCTTAACAAGCATTGTGGAACTGAATTCAGACTTCAGTCTGATCACCATTGCAATAAATAAGATGTTGAATAAAACTTTTACCTGTTAAACTTTATCCATTTGAAAACTCTGTTTTGACAGTCATGAACCTGTTTAGGACAGAAAAAAAAGAAAAGAAAAGAAAAGAAAAAACCTTTTAAATTGCAACCATGAAAAGGCAGACTAGAATAAGTGTCAATTGACCAAGCAATAGAAATCTTTTGTGAAAAAGCTGCTATTGATCATATAAATTAGAAAAAATCTTGAAATATTATTAAAGCAATACCTAAATATAATTTTGCGGCAATGAGAATGTTGTGTAAAACTATGACACTGTCCAGTAAAACTAGTATTGTCTTTTCTAGAGTGCCAAAACACACTCAACACATGGCTGATTGCTGAAACTTTGGCAAATGTGAAAGAATGCTAACAAAAATGTTGCCATCTGGTAAAAGAAAGGTGTTGGGCTGCAGCCTTTTCCTATTTTTTATGAGATTTATATATTCTGTTAGACTGAAATGAACTTATTCAGATTGAAAAAAAAACTACATTTAAAAAATAAATTGTAAATAAAATAAATTTAAATATGAAAGAATTCACTGTACTCTACCCATACTTCCAATATTAACAAATAACACTTCCATGAAAATTGTCCTGGAATACACACCAATCTATGCAAGAAAAGAGTGTAACTCTAACTATTCATCTATTTCATTGTCTTTCTATTATTCTCATTTTAATAGTCTTTAAATACATGTGCTTATATGTTATACAGCTGATGAGCTTTACCAAAAGCCCAATAAGCCTGAAACTTTTCAAGTCACTTTAAAATTATGTTGTAAGCTATATATATTTTCCAAATGTCATCCCATACTACACAATCTCATTATTGATCATTAACTGTCCATTTGAAAGTCACTAAAACTTTCCCTCCTGTATTGTTAGGTTTAACTGGCAGGGAGAGTTATATTATCAGTTAAATATTATGTGTGATTCAGATCTGTATTTATTAGATGTGACTAAGTTAAAATAAATAACTCTTTTAGTTGCAGTAAATATGTCTTAAGCCTTGTCAATTTTGAAGTTAATTGAAAAAAAAAAAAACCTTGTTAATGATCTGGCACAGTTCTGAGAAATGCTGAATGAGTAGGAGGTTCTTCTCCAGTAGAAACAATTTTCCCAACTGCATCTTCCTTCACAGAAAGATAAGTGAATTGGGCAATGGAATCCAAGGTTTTCTCTCAACCACAAAATTATACATGGCATACTTACAGAATACTATGTATTAAGAATTCTTAATATCAATGTGCCTTCTGACCACTGGCACACTTACCAAATAAAATAAATAGAATAATATTCCCTAAGACAGATTGCAGGAACATATGGAACTTATTTTGTTATAGGACAGCTCATCTTTTCTAAGTTCATTTGATTTCTTTCACTTATTTCTTCTGTACCCCTCAGCTCTTGCTTTGCTGCTGAAAAACATTGTCACTGGAAAGGAAATTGTTAATCATTCTGGCAGAATAAATTCTCCGAAATTAAACATGTGATCTCATCTGTGTTAGCCTCCTTTGCTAACTTAAAAATCATTGCCCTTCACAGCATTTATGGAAGGATTTCTCATTTTTAATATGTGTTATTTAGGAAAGAAATGCATTTTATTTCATGACATTATCTATATAAAGGAAGGAAGACATCCATTAAAACCCAAATGGTAAAATATATTGCCCTAGGCATTTCAAAAACAGTATCAACTGGACAGGCACCATAAGAAAGAATTATTATTTCCACATTATAAATTTTAAAACTAAAGGAAACTAAAGTTCACAGATATTAGTTAACCTGGCCAACGAGCAAACTGCTAGTTAATAATGAAACAAGGTTTTAAAACATATCTTCAGTGCATAAGAGTTCCTTTTTTCATCACATCCTAACAAACTGTTTTTTTTTTTTTTGTTGTTGTTGTTGTTGTTTCCACTATTATTTATCAGGCCATACTCACTATTGCAGTGCATGCAAGTTTGTGCTTCCTATATGAAAATGGTATGGAGATTTCTTAATAACAGTGAAAGTCCCATATGATCCAAAAATAAATCTACCAAGTATTTATCAAAAAACATATACAAACTCTAACACAAAAGATTTACATAATCCTGTGTTTACAGTAACAGTGTCCACAATTGCCAAGTGAAGGAACCAACCTGTCAATCCATAGATCAATAGATAAAAGGGTAAAGATACTGTGGAATATATATTCAATGGACTACAACACAACTATTTAAAAAGATGAAGTACTGTCTTTGGGGACAAAATGGATGGACTGTGAGGTGACTGTGTTAGTGAAATAAGTTAAATCATGCCCTGTTCTTAAAGTACTGCACTAATCCTAGACCACTCCCATATGTAGTTATACCTATTTTGCTTCAACTTATGGTCAATATAATGTTAACTCCATGAAGGAAAACCTGTATGCTTTGTTTCAAGAATAATTTCAGTATCAACAGGAAGAGAGGAGAATCAGAAGCAAGGAAGGAGAAACTGGAAGGTAGAAAATATTGAAAATTTGACCAAATATGATATACTCATAAAATTTGAAATAAAAGCACCTGATGTTATCTCACCCTCTTTGACAGAATAGATATTATTCAGATAGAATAATAAAGAAGTCTAAATCTTTGAACATATATAGCCTATCGATAATTGTCAAGTCAGAGAACAGACTATAGAATTTGTGTATCCTGATCTAGGATATTTCTAATGATACTGCCAACAGACGTAATGAGAAGGTCCAGAACAAATCTGGTAAACTAGGGACAGTTCTGCCATATTTCACCTTTTATACACAAACTAGAAGTATAATTAGAGAAGCAGCAGTGAGAAGCTTTAAAACTATACTAGAAAATAATTTTTACTTATTATATCACTTAACAGGTTATTTATATGTATATATGTATATATATATATATATATATATATATATATATATATATATATATATTTCTTCTACCCTTGCCTTTCCTCTGCCCCTTTCCCTCCCCTCTATTTTTAACCACAAAAATTTTGGATATTTGTTGATATTTAGTAGTTTTTAAAAATAGTTGAATGATCTGTTACATGAACACCCAATATTTGTCATTAGGAATTGCAAACACCATTTTTCCAATCATGTTGAGGTAAAGTTGGTTCACATCATTTTTTAGAGATTAAAAATTCAAAACACAGCCCTCCCTGGTGGCACAGCAGGTTGAAGCACAGCACTGAGAGTCTGAAGCCACTTCCACATGAGTTCGATTCCTGGCAGACCTTTCCTGGCTCGCCTGCTGCTCCCCTCAGCAGTGCATTTCCTCGATCTGCCTGTTCTGTTCCCCACTCTGTCTATGGTGAGGCCTCTCACCGCCCCTGAGCCTCTGGCCTGTACCCCAGTTCTATATGCACAAATAAATAAATCTTGAAAAAAAAATTCAACACTATAGTGTATGTTTTCACAGCAGCCTACCATCAAAACCACAATAATCCTCTACCATGCTTCATAGGCCATCTCATTCTTGACACACTCCACTTCTGGTTGCCTCAGTTTTGCAGTCAGCTTCCAAATGTTTGTTACTTGTTTGGCTTTATCTCACCCTTTGTTCTGTTTTTCTATATTTCACATATATGAAACCAACTAATATTTTCCTTTCACTTTCTGACTTATTTTATTTTGCATAATTCCAGTTTCATTCATGTTGTAGCAAGTGACATCACATTTTTATAACTGAGGTGTATTCCACTGTGTGTGTATCATTTTTGTTTTATCCACTCTTCTTTTCTTAGACACTTATGTTAAATTTTGTTACTTAATTGTTGTAAATAGGGCTGCAATAAACATGGGGGTGCACATATCCCTTAAGAATATTTTTGCATTCTTCAGGTAGATACCTAAAAGTGGAATGCTAGATCATGTGGTAGATGCATGAATAGTATTTTGAGAAACTTTCATACTCTTTTCCATAGGGGGACATACAGTCTACATTCCCATCAACACCATACAAGGGAGGTTTCCTTTTATTCCACCTGCTCACCAACCATTGTTTCTAGTCTTTTTGTCATGGACATTCTTACAGGTGTGAGGAAGAATTCAATTGTAGCTTAGTTGTTGTTATTCTTTTGTAACAATAATGTATTGTGGTAACATTAGGATTCTCCCCAGTAGATATCACCACTATAAGGCATGCACCACAACATCAACCATATGCCACCATAACCACACTATTTTTACCTCCCCTCTTTGTTCCTACCCCTCCTTCACCCCACTCCTCTTTGTATAATTCATTTGTATATCAGTTTTCCAGTATTAGCTTTTAAGTTTTGTCTTTCTCTGGCTGGATCTTAGTTGTATTTCTTTATGTTTCACATATTAGTGACATCACCCAGTATTTCGCTTTTTCCTTCTACCTTATTTTATTTAATATTATCTCTTCCAACTACACCGATGTTACTACAAATGGCATGAGTTTATCTTTTTTGTTTGTTTGTTTTTTTCCAAGTTATATTGCACTGTGTATGATTCTTTTTGATTTATCTATCATCTGTTTTGGGGCACTGAGGCTATTCCCATGGCTTAGCTATTGTCAAATATGCTGCTGTGAACATGTAGGTACATATTTCCATTTGATTCATTGTTTTGTTTTGGGGGGATAGAGACCTAGGAGAGAATCTGGCAGGTCATTTGTCAGATTCTTTTTTAATCTTTTGAGAAACCTCCATTCTACATTCCATAGGAACTGAGACAGTCTACACTCCCACCAACAGAGTGAAAGGGTATCCTTTTTTGACTCGCATTTGTCTAATAACTGATGACACACATTTTTCTGTTACCTTGGCCATCCATAGATCTTCCTTGGAGAAGTGCCTATTTAGCTCCTCTGCCTATTTCTTGATTGGCTTCTTTCCTTTTTGTTGAATTGTGTGATCCCTGTGTAGATATTTGCTATCAGGCTTTTGCCAGGTAGATGGTATTAAAATATTTTTTCCAATTGTGGTTTTGATTTCCTTTTTCTTGTTATGAGAGATGATAAACATTTTTTCATATGCCTACTACGCATCTGTATGCCTTCTTTGAAAAATTATCTACTTTAGCTCTTCTGATGACTTTTAATCAGAAATAGGCAAAACATTCCATGTTCTTTTTGTTGTTTTGCATGAGTTCTTTATATCTTGGTTATCAGCACTTTGTCAGATATTTTTCCCACTCAGAAGTGTGTGTTTTTGTTTAAGTGACAGTTACTTTAGCTTACAAGTTTTTTTAGTTTGATATCTCCCCATTTGTTTATATTTGCTTTTGTTTCCCTTGCCCTCAAAACAAATCCTGGAAATCCTGGAAAACAAAAATATACCTCTAAAGCCAATGTCAGTGTTGTTTTGTCTATTTTTTCAATGCATTTTGGAGTTTCAATCTCCTATCCATGTCTTTAATTCATTTGAGTTAATTATGTATGGTGTGAGGTTATCAGTTTCATTATTTTGCTTGTGACTGTCAACTTTTCGCAATGTCACTTGTTGAAGAGACTCCTTTCACTAGCATATTCTCTTTTTTATCATTTTATATTTTTTTCACATCATTCTTCATTTCTATACAATGCATGCTTTATCACCTTGGGTATAATACCAGTGAAATTCCAATCCCCACAGTTTCTTATGTTCTCCCCATTGTTACTCCCTTCCCCTCCCTGCAGAGTGTCTGGTTTATAGTTGCCTGTTGATTTTGGTTTTAATTTATTGTAATTATTTTTTCTAATATCTTATTTGGATCCAATGCATTCCCCCTATATGTGAAACTATTCTGATATTTTTCTTTTTCTTTTTTGACTTAGTTCACTGAGCATGATCCCTTCCAGCTCCATCCATGTTCCTACAAATGGCATGAGTTTGTCTTTTTGATTGCTGAGTAATATTCCATTGTGTACATATACCACATCTTCTTGATTTAGTCGTCTATTTTTGGGCTTCTGGCTTGTTTCTACAGTTTACCTATTGTAAATAGTGCTACAATAAACATAAGGGTGTAGATGTCCTTTTGAATTAACCCATTATGTATTCTTGATCCCTTGGTCACAGGTTAACTGTCACTATGTGTGGGTTTATTGATAGACTAATTGTATTCCTTTCATCTGCATGTATTTTTTTTTTGTCCCAGTATAATACTGTTTTTATTATTAAAGTTTTATAGTATAGTTTGAAGTCTGGAAGAGTGAAGCAACTGTTCTTACTCTTTTTTGTCTGGACTGTTTTGTGATTCCATATGAATTTCAGTATTGTTTTTTTCTTTCTTTCTTTTCTTTCTTTCTTTCTTTCTTTCTTTCTTTTTTTTAAGAATGCCATTGACTCTATATATTGATTTTAATTTGAGTTGAATGTGAATTTTAATAATGTTAAATCTTCCAATCCATGAGCAGGGAATATTTTTCCATTTTCTTATGCATGTCTTCTGTTTCTCTAAATCAGTGAAGTAGAACTCTGAAATAGAACTCTAAAATGATGTCTTAGAGTTTTCATTGTATAGGCCCTTCATCTCCTTGTAAGTACAGTCCTCAGTATTTATTTTTATTGAAATAATTATATGGATTATTTCCTTGCTTTCTTTCTTTTTAAATTCATGTGCATATATGAATGCTACTTATTTTTGAAAATCGATTTTGTAATTGACATCTTTATTCAACTGATTAGTTCAATTAGTCTTTAAATAAAATCTTCAGAGTTTTGTATAGATATATTGCTATGTCACTTGAAAATAATAGTTTAACTTCTTCCCCTATTTTGATATTTATTATATCTTTCTCTTGGCTCACTGTTCTTCCTAGGACTTCCAAGAATATCTGAATAGTACTAGTGAAAAGGGATATCCTTTCATTATTCTAGATTTTAGGTGACAAGTATTCAGTGTTTTACCACTGAGCATGATGCTGATTGTGGGCTTGTTGTATATGACCTTTAACATGTTGATGAATGTTCTATCCCACTTTTTTGAGTGTTTTCCACTAATGGATATTGAATCTTATCAAGTGCTTCTCTCCATCTATTGATATAATCTTGTATTTTTATCTTTTCTTCAGCTAATGTGGTAAATTACATTGATGGATTCTAAGATGATTAACCATGCCTGTGTCTCTGGAATAAATCCCATATGATTATGATGGATGTACCTTTTGATTTATTGTTGAATACAGTTTTCTAAGATTTTTTGACGATTTGTTTCTCTGTGTTCATCAGGGAAATTGCTTTGCAATGTGATGCCTTTTGCAGGTTCTGGTGTCAGAAAAAATGTTATGGCTGGTCTCATAAAATATGTTTGGAAAAAATTATGATTAGAAGTTTTTTCCTCTTTTTCTATTTCCTGGGAGAGTTTGAGATACATAGGTATTACTTAATTTTTGAAGGTTTGACAGAACCTACTAGTGCAACAATTTGGGCTCAGGTTTGTGGTTTTGGGGAGGCTTTCCATTACAGTTTCATTTTTCTTGTGATTGGTCTGATCAGGTTTTCTATTTCTTTCCAGTTCAGTCTTATAGGGTTGTTGATTTCAAAGATATTTTCCATTTTACCTAGGTTATTCAATTTGTGAGCACATAGATATTCATAGTAATTTCTGATGATCTGTTCTATTTCTGAAATGTCTGTTGGAATGTATCCTCTTTTCATTTCTGATTCTATTTATTATTTATTATTCATTTTGTTCTCTAGAAATAGGTTTGTCTATTTTATGCTTTCAAAAATCCAGCTTCTGGTTTTACTGACCTTTTGGACATGATTTTTTATTTTTTTTATTTTTTTGCTCTAATTTTATTAACACCTTCATTCTACTGGGTTTTGGCTTTACTCTTTTTCTAATACCTAGAAGTTAATGGTAAGTTTATAATGTGGGTAAGTAATGATACTTACTCAATAGATGAAGCTTTCTTTCACTTTCCCTAGATGAAAGCTGCCACTTTTTCCTGTACGAAGAAAATTGTATGAATAAAATACGATTTTTTCTGAGAAAAGTAATTTACTAAAAGATCAATACATATATGCAACTTTAAAAAATTACACATTTTCAGTAATCCTTCCAGTATAACTTTAACTGGAGAAAAAGAAATATAAGGGTTCTTTAAAAAACAATTGAGTAGGCCCTCCCTGGTGGTGCAACAGGTTAGGATGCAGTAATGCAAGCTAGCAGCAGCCACTTCAGTGAAAATTCAATCCCAGGCTTCTAGGTGATTCACATGGCTCAGCAGAGCTCTCCTGTCTCACCTGTTGGTTCCCTCAGCATTGAACTTCATTGATCTGCATGTTCTTCTCCTCACTCTGTCTCTGGCAAATCCTCTCACAATCCCTTCACCTCTGGCCTGTACCTCATTCCGTATGCATAAATAAGTAAATCTTTAAAATACAGGATATAAAAATAAAAACAACTGAGTAAAAAAGGGTGGCTGAATAAGCCCAAGGAAGGATGGCTAAGTTGTGACAAAAGTTACATACTCAAAAGAGCTAAAGAACTCCCCCCTCCCCCCCCCCCCGGTGGTGCAGGGGTTAAAGATAGGGCTATCAAGCTATTGCCAGCCACTGCAGCAGGATTTTGATTTCCTGGCAATTTCCCATCTCAGCTGCCAGGGAGCTGGCTCAAATGGGGTAACAGGCTTCTCCTGTCTCGCCCCCTGTTCCCTTCAACTGTGTATTTCCATCAGTCTGCCTGTTCTGCTCTCCACTCTGTCTCTGGTGAATCCTCTGACACACACACACACCCGAGCCTGAAACTTTACCCTATACCCCAGTTCTTGTAAGCATAAATAAATAAATCTTTTAGAAAAAGCTAGACATTTTCCTAATAATTCATTCAATCTCCCTATGATCTAGATAATAGTTTATTATTTATGGAATAATAATGAAGGAAAAGAATTATTAACCAACCATGTATTCTACAAGTAACTGGGCAACGATTAATTCAATCTTGTTATATTAATGCAACATTTTTTAAAAGATACATCAAAAAGCTTAAGATGCTAACAGAGAAAGAGCTTTATGAGATGATATATGGAGGCAAACTAACAGAAGACATTAGGTTGACCTAATCCTGCATTTTCAATATACTGTTTAATATCAGTGAAGCAAAAGAAAAGAGTGATGTACTATAAGTCAAAAAAAATAAGTAATAATATGTATCACAGTTAAATGGATTTAGAATCAGATCAAACTAATTTTGCCCTAACACTTGTGAAATACAGAAACCTAGTTATTTAACCTCAATAGAAAATAACCATAGCAATTACTAAGTGCTTATTTAAATGCTTTGGCAAATATGAAATCATATAATCATCTCAATATCTGTGAAGTCAGTTACTATTATCTCCTTTTGCCAGCTCCTGGAATTGCTAAGTAAAGATATTAAGAAATTTTTCCAAGTTCATATCACTAATAAGTGGTGTAGAAGGGGTTCCAGGGCAGCTATTGAATAAATGGAAGCTATATTTGTATTTTAAATATTGTATTAATATTTTACATTTATTTATATCTATATTTTATTAATATTATCAGTTTATAATATAATATTCATAAGTAAATGTGTATATCCATAAATGTATTGTTTATAATATAACATGGCATATAATAAATGTATTATTTATTAATATTTTATTGAAATATTTTAAAATAATATCTATTGAGACACTGGACAAAAACACCTTTCCTACTGAACAAACTTTGCAGGCTTATCACAGTTTATTGCAGTTTCTCCATTTTATTGGTTGAGTCTAGTAATTATATTTTCAAAGACATTCCAAAACTATTTAGAGGCAGAGCAGGTTACACAGAGATGGAAGTCAGCCTAAAATATTTGTTAGCTAGGGTTCATTGTTCTACTCAAAATCATGGGACATGGTAAACTAGCTAAGGGCAATATTGTATAGAAATGACAATATATAGCATGAGTCATTTACCAAATCTTGTTGAATCAATTACTGATAGCTCAAACTATAGGCAATACATGTTAGGAAAAAATAACAAATGCTTCAAAAAGGAAATATTCAATATTATGTATATAATATCTGTAGGGTGTGTTGCATGTGTATGATTTCACAACAACCTGTATGTATTTTAAGATTATAAATTCATCACAACATAGTTTTGATTCTGAAGTTTTATATTATATTTAACAAAATAAACTAGATAGATTAATAAAAAGCAACTCAGTTAGACACTACTCAATTAGATACAAAAAAGTAAAGAATATTCATTATTACTGTTATTTTAATCAATTCTGAATAAGGGTTTCAAATATTACAGGCTACTCTGTCTTTTAATTTTCAATTTTTATTCCTAGAAAAGATAAAATGTGTCCCTTTATTTTAAAGCATATTTTTCATGTATAAGGAAAAGTGTACAGTAATTACCTAGATATCTCAAATATTTTAGAACAGAATATAGATTACTTTGTTAACTGCTGAGGTCTAAAAAAGATTTCAGTTTATCCTATTACATTTGGGATAATATATGGAATAATTACCTATAACCATAACCACTCAGGACCAGAGTCTTCTAATTCTCAGTTTTACTTTCAACACTTTCCATATTATTTAGAGTTCTGCTTTGATGAAATATTTGTGGTTTCAAGTGTTCATGAGCCCTATAACATGCTCTTACAGTTTCCTACAAATTCTATCCTTTTAGCTAAATCACACTCATCTAACAAGTTCCCTTTCTTCCAGAAACTTTTTAATATTAATTCCACTTACTTCTGCCAATGTGTCTAAAGAGTCTTATATACCATAGCATTTGTATTATGTGGCACCACAGTGGTTGATTTTTGTTTTTTGTCTCCTTTGTTGAACTAAGCCACTCAAAAATAAGTATTATGTCTTATTTGACTTTACTTAGGTATCAGCCTAAGGGGACAAGTGCAATGCCAAAGGCAGTCAACTATTATAACAACCTCCAGAACACTTGTACATATAATAATTATAATATAATACAGCTCACTTCTTAAGTAGCCTCTCAATCCAATGTTATTAACACAGAATTACATATAAAGTGCTTATTGTTCTTTAATATATTTCCTTAAGAAACACTGGGGAAAATATCTTAAGTAACTTAAAGAACATTCTTCCATATGGGACCTTTTAAAAATCAGCACGAAGTTAATTTTAATCCCTGACCACATTTGAAGTCAAAATACTATTTACTCTTTAAATATACAAAAATAAAACAAAGGGTAACATAAAGGCAAACTAAAAAACTGACCCCTGATGCCTTACTGTGGAATGGGGTCAAACAAGGGTTTGGGGTGAGAGAGAAGAGAGATGAGAAAGAAGAAGGGAGGGAGAACTAGGGTCCATAGAGGTAAACTAAAGTTTCTTTGTCATATTTGAACTATGATAATAATGCATGAAGCAGGGGAAAGGGGGCTTATACTCCTGTTATGGAAATAATAGTGTAAGCCAATATTAATTCAATTAAAATATTTAATATAATAAGTAAAAATGTTTCTCCTATTCTTTTCAAGGGAGAAAAACTTCAAAAACATCCCAGTGAGATGGAATCAAAATATTTCTGAAAAGCAATATAATTCAGACTTTGTATAATTCTTTGTTCAGTATTTAAGCCCACTCCGGAACAATCCTGGAACAACTGTTAAAACACACCTTACTGAAACATTCACTCCAGGTCTTTGTCAATTATGTTGAAATGGTATGTATGAAATAATACCTCACCCCCCCAGAACAGCAAGTATATCTGAAAAGTGCTTTATAACAGTTTTATTCAATAAATATTATTACATAAAACCTAAATTAGTCTATTAGACTGTAAAAGTAGTAAGCTATAATTCCAAATATAATATACTTCTTTATATATTTTTATCTTAGTTTTCATGATTAAATTCAAGCATGCTTTTTATTTATTTATTTTTTCAAGATTTCTTTATTTATGCATACAGAACTGGGGTACAGGCCAGAGATGCAGGGGCGGTGAGAGGATTTGGCAGAGACAGAGTGCGGAGCAGAACAGGCATGGACAAGTACACTGATGAGGAGAGCAGAGGCAGGTCAGGAGAGGTCTGCCGTGCCATGTGGATCACCTCCAGGGCGGGGATCCAATTTAAGCTGTAGAGGCTTTAGCTCCTGACCCACCTGCTGCTCTCCTTAGCAGTGTACTTCCTCCATCTGCTTGTTCTGCTCCCCATTCTGTCTCTGCTGAATCCTCTACCGCCCCTGCACCTCTGGCCTGTACCCCAGTTCTGTATGCATAAATAAAGAAATCTTGAAAAAATACATGAAAAAAAGATAATATTGAATACTTGCAAAAATAATTTCCAAAGAATATTTGTGTGAAGTAATTACTTCTTACATACCTCATATACCTTCTCTCTTTCATTCTTACACTTACGATCACTCATTTATTTCTCTGTGTTAGAGGATACATAAGCTTACAGGCAAAATGATTTCTTTGTCTTATATAATTAGGTCAAGTGTGAAGAAATTTTGCAACATAGAAAGAAAATTTATATTAACATGAGCATTGCTGCTCTTTAGTCCTTAAGGACACTGAAAGGGTGTTTATGATATTTCAGTTATGGATCAGCAAAATAAACATTTTGTTTCGAAAACAGACATGCTAACAAGTCCAAATTGTCTTTTTTAATAAAAAGTTCTTTTTAAAATAACCCCTGTGTATTTATTAATTTCATTAATTATTAAATTAATAATGAATAGTTAATATTAATTTAATAATTAAATTTACCTCTCTGGAACAATTAAATCCAACTGGAACACATAGAAAATGATTGCTTTTAGTGTTAGTTTATTCCTGAATATGTAGAGTAATGAAAACACGTAGGAAACAACATACAGTGTGTTGCTAGCAGATATAATAAACCTAATTATCACCTTCCACAAAAAAATAAGTACAACCTGGATACTTCATATAACCCCCCTCATTAAATATGCATGGTAATCATAATACAGATTTTATTTCTTCAGACCCCACTTAGCATTATGTAGGCTTAATTCAACAAAGCCCAGTGGGAACCTTGAATGTTTAATTTGTGCTATCAGAAATTTATTAGAAAACAAATTCAGTGCAATAATAAATTCTAAATAAAATTTGACAATATCAAAGAAGAAATGTAACATAATTTAATTAATGAATTAAACACTTAAATTTTGAAGTAGAATCACTAATTTTAGAGTTCAAGGGGAATTAGAAAGCTGTGCAGCCAACTTTCCCATTTTTCCATTGACTAAAAACCAGAGGATTAATTCACTTTTCAGGTCACACAGGAAGAGTTAGTAATAACCAAGAAAACAATTATAGAGAAAGGAGTACTTTCAGATATATCATAATAATTAAGGGTGCTACACCAAACATTTTACTCAATTTGTTGCCTCACTTAATCAGCAGAGAAGCTCCACAAATTATGTATTATTATCTCCATTTTATATATGAGAAAATTCATTCAGATAGATTTTAAGTAACAGGCCTATGTTACATTAAGTGGTAGTGTAAATATTTGATCCGTGTCCAGACTACAAACCCCAAACCCTTCATCATGCCTTCCTGACTTCTATAAGAAGCTTTTGGGTTTTACATTTGTTTTCTTCAAGCTGAAATCACATATATGAGTGACTTGATAATGACAATCCATAGTAGGAGGATAATGTTTAAAAAATTTAGTGTCATCAAAAACACTTATTCAAAAAGACACCTAAGCCCCCATGTTTATTGACTGGATTATAAAGATGCGGTACATATGCACAATGGAATATTACTTGGCAATCAAAAAAGATAAACTCATGCCTTTTGCAGCAACATGGATGAAGCTGGAAAAGATCATGCTTAGTGAAATAAGCCAGAAAGAAAAAGAAAAATAACAGATGGTTCCACTCATAGTAGTAGTATAAAGGACTTGGGGGAAGGATAATAATAATAATAATGAACAACTATATATCAGAGACATTTTATAGGGGTAGAGTGGGGAATAGGATAAAAAATGGGGGGTAGGAAGGAGTGCACTGGATTATGTTGATGGCACATGGGTGATCTGGTAATGGGAAGCCCACGGGGATTACAACTAAGATGGAAAAGGGCACAAAATGATGTAAAAATAAACTATTATATTATTAAAAAAAAAAAAAACTCCAGTGCCAGTGTCATAAGAGAAAATTTTAGATGAAAGAATGTTCATCCAATAGAAGATTCGATGAGACCTAAAATAAGATATTTCTAATCTGAAAGTTGGCAAATATAGCTGTATAGCTAACAGGTTAGCTATTTCTCCCTTTTACTAAAAGTATTGAAGGGAATTGTTGAAGACGTAATACAGAGTTTTAAAATATTTTCATTGGTAAATATTTATAAAAGTACAATAAAAAGCTTACATGTTCACTTAGCGTAAACTGAGATTATTTTTGTGTGGTTAACAACCTTTTAGGAATGTAGACATATTCCCAGTTGTTTAAAAGGAAAAGGAATTCATGAGAGGTTTTACCAATGTATTGTGACTAGAGAATAAAAAACAGAAGAGGAGTTCCCATACTTTATCCACAACTCTGTCTCTTGGACTGGGTCTGAAGCCTGAGGTGGGAGGGGAGAGTGTTATCCTTGTGGCTGGAGATAGAGAGAGGTGCTCTAAACTGATTTACACTTAAGTAAACTGCAGAAAACAGGGCAGTTTTTGCAACTCAGTTTATGAGTTTCTGATCATAGTACCAGAACAAGGTGAAAACTGATCAAAGGAGAAAATCAAAGTTTTGGTAGATGTGGCAAAACTGAGTATTCGTGACAGAGGTTCAATGATGAGCTCTAGCACTCAGCTGACTGAAATTTATACACATGTGCATGCAAGACACTCACAGGAACCTCCAAAAATATACTGGGAACTTTTAAAGAGCCTAGGTCTGCTATATGAAATCCAGGCAGAAATGCTAAGATGAATTTTCTTGGTAAAATTGGTAAGAGTCAAATTCAAACAATACTAGAAAACATAGTTTTTTTTATGACCACTGATTATTAAAACTGAAATGGCATTACTAAATTATATTAACCAGGCATTTGACTTCACATGAGGAAACTGAGGTCCAGAGAAGCTATTTCTTTCTAAAGATCATACAATTAAATATGAAAGCGACAGCATTTGTGAGCCCTGCTCGCCACTGAATCATACTACATCTGGTTCTCACTACTGGGATGTTTCATTTATTTAAAATAGCTTTTCATTTAGCGTCTAAGGGGTTCTTTAAATTTCTGAGAAGTGAGAATTTTTAATAGAATGTGGGCTTTGCAATTTTAGAAATACTAGTTATTGTAAATACCAAATGTTTCCCTGACTAGCTCTTTGAAAATGCTCCGATATAAAAAGTTCTTTTTAAAATAACTCCTTTGTAATGCCAGAAAGGGCATCTGAGGATAAGTTTTCTTTCATACGCCATTCATTTAATATATTTACATTTAAAGTGCTAGTACAGAGCTTTGATTACAAGACAAAAAAGCTGAAATTGAATGCATCATTGCCTTCAAAATATGTCCAGACAAAAAAGCTGAAACTGAATGCATCACTGCCTTCAAAATATGTCCAGTTAAATATTGCTGCTGCCTCTGATTTTTTTATACTTTCAGAAGGAAATGGCTTAATATTAGAAAGAGGTATACCACATACTAGCTGGGAAATTAATGATAATTTAAAATTAAGTTGCATATGCAAATGTGCAGTTGAATATTGAGCTGAGAAGAATGTGAATAGTTTCCACCATATTTATGTGTGTGTGAATTTACATATACCTATAACTTATTGTAAATATATTCAAATATTATTTATATAATTGATTATTAATATGTTAATGATGTATTGATATATAAATTATATGTCAATATATGTATAACATAAACATCCGTATGCCTTTATATGTTGTATTGTGTATATATTTATATACATATAAATATAAATAAATTCAGTCTTCCTCTATATTTTATAATTAGCAAAGACCATCTTCCTTATTGGTATTAGAATAAGAGTAGTTATCTTGAAATCTAATTTTAGCTCACTTTCTAATTATTTTGTGGTCCTGTGTGATTTAATATCTAGCTTTATTCTCAATTTCAAGAAAAGTATATACGTGGTTTTCCTCATGTCAAAAATACATTGCCACAGATGATGATTTACAAAAGCAATGAATGAGTAATTGATGTCCAATAAAATGTGTATTTATGGGCCCTCCCTGGTGGCGCAAGGGGTTAAAGTACAGCACTAAGAAGCTAGAGCCACTTCTGCATGAGTTCAATCCCCGCCTGATGTGGAGGTGACCCACATGGCGGGCAGACCTCTCCTGACCCGCCCGCTGCTCCCCTCAGCAGTGTACTTCATCGATCTGCCTGTTCTGCTCCCCGCTCTGTCTCTGGTGAAGCCTCTCACTGTCCCTGCAACTCTGGCCTGTACACCAGTTCTGTATGAACAAATAAATAAATCTTAAAAAAAAAAAAAAGAATTAAATTGGAAAAGGTTGTGTACGCTTTGGCTCATTAACAAGGGGTATTATGCCTTTTGGTTAGTACACTGAGCTTTCCATTTGTTGCGCTGCTGCCTAGATATTTAGACTTACTACATAGTACTTTTTTTTAATGATTGTTTTTTTACTTTAGAAGAAGTTTATGTATCTTGAGAATCTGCCTCATTGAATTCCTTTTGATTGTGTAATTAATTTCTTAGTACTGCCAGTGTGTTTTCATTGGGAGTAAAGTAAAAGAAAAATAATGTTAATTGTATTTTTCAGGAATTGTGTTGGGTGTCTCAGAATGTATTAAAAACAATGTATAATCTATATGAGATATTATATATATACATTTTTTATTTTGAATATATTTTTTAAAGATTTATTTATTCATACAGAATTGGGGTATAGGCCAGAGATGGGGAGGGTGAGAGGATTCACCAGAAACAAAGTAGGGAGCAAAACAGGCAGATCGACTAAGTACATATAGATTATACATTGTTTTAAGTAACTAAGTAATGATAATAGCAGGTGTACTTTTTCCTACTGCAAATATCTGTCTCACAGTTAAGTTGTTGTACTGAAATTCAAGTCAATCAATAGGTAGAAACTTATTTTAGATTTTAAAATTCCACTGAGATAAAAGCTATTGATATTGCTACTGTTATTATTAACTATTGCGTAAATGATCCCCTAACTTTTGAGACTACTCCCTAAGGGCAATCACCTCCATAAGTGTGATAATGATTTTCAGTTAGATAGAAGTTCTCAGAAGGTGACTCAGATGCAAGTCTTACTTCATACTCCAATATTCCATGGGTGACTGATAATTTGTCCACACTTTATCCTGACTGAGAGATATTATTCCCATCAGATCAACTCTGTGGTCACTTCTTTCCACATGAATCCAAGTCCAAAAATACTAAATTGGTTTTTAATTTCAAAATTGCAGTCTAAGAATTTAGATAATAATTTTATTCTAAGATAAGATCCAAGAACTCCTAAAGACTATGATCTTTTTTTATTGTAATTACTGACTCAAAAAAGAGCCAATAAAAGGGGAACCAAATACGGGATCAGGAAAAAAAATAGCATAATTATAATAGTAATAAAATAAAACTAAAAGTCAACCATAAATAAGAGACATTCTGCAATGGAGGGGGAAGAAAAGGGAACAAAACAAAAGAGAAAAGAAGACAAGGGACTATGGTGATGGTTCACAGGTGAACTGGTAGTGGTAATTTTATGGGGAATATACACTAAAATAAAAATGAAAGGTAAAAAATAATAATAAAAGATATAAATTAAAAAGAGCTAGTAAGAGCTATCCTCACAGAACTCCAAACTGACTATGGTTGATGTTCTTCTCTCAACTGATCACTAATATATCAAGTTTTAATCAAGAATTAAAACTATTAGTGTTATTATATAGACAGATGGTATGCCCTGCCTATTTGTTTATGGAGGTATCTCACTCATTTTTCTCAGCAATCTTAAGTCTTGCCATTCTTAACTGGTGGATTTTATTATGTAATACAAGTAAGTCTGGCAAGGTATCAGTACCCAGCATACTTAATAACAGGCCAACAGCCTGTTATATAATTGTTAGGACAATTTTAAAAATGGCATATGCACATACATATATCATAGTTTTGCATTCTCTATGCTATCTCATACTCATGTATTCTAAAAGCATCAGTGACACAAGCTATGCAACTTCTGTCCACTGACAAATTCTAGGTGGAAAGGGAATGCTCTGAAAAATTGGAGTTTCCCTTGATGACTTATGTTATGACCTCCCTTTTTTGTATAATCATAATATCAAAAATATTGTAGCAACATCCATTTGTAACTGGATTGCCTTAGCTCTAAATTGCTACCTGGCCTGGGCAAAGTACCAGCTGAGCTGCTCCAGGGCAGGGAATTCCTTTGTCTGAAGATAAAAGGCAAGCTCCTGGAGAGATAAGACCCCCCAGAAAAATCAAGACTCCTGGGAAGCTTCCTTGGTCTTTTGAAACAAAAAGTGAATCTTCTCTAACTCCCAGGGCATAAGGACCCATGGACAATTTCCTAACATTATCAACACAGGTTTTGCTTAATGAATAATTATGTGACATCCTCTTAATTTACTCTTTTCCTAAAACAAACACTAGCTACTCTCTACTAACCTTAAGTTAGCCATTAGCTTTTCTTTAGACTATCACTGAGGACACTGCTAACACATTTATTCCTTCCCTAGGACTCCTAAATTCCTTGCTAACAGCTTATCCTTTCCCAAACCCCTTATCCTTTGAAGTCACAGTTTAACATCCATATACATGAAAGTTATCCAAAGATGAATAGCCTAGTATGCCATAAAGTGGCAGGAAGAGGATGCATCATTTCCCCCTTCCTTTAGAACTTTTTATGCTGATTTCTTATTAACTCACCTGAATCTAGCTAAACAGTATAAATAAAGACTGCAAAAAGATGAGCGAGGAAGACTTACACCCAACTCTGACTCCTGTGTCTTCCTAGTGCCCACTCCCCTTTTTCCCTTTTCAGGAATCTCCACTTGCCAATGATGCCTCTCCCACCTTTGGACCCTGCCTGTTTTTCCACCCCTCCCCCCATAATCCATGATCAGGGCCGGTTCCCAACACATTAGCTTCTTGTCTTAGTATAGTCCCAATAAGCTGGCCTCATTATCTTGAATAAATTCCTCTTCACCTATTCTTTAAAAACGTACATGATCATAATCTTCAAAATACTTCATCCTCAAATGAGAAGTACATCTAATGTAGGAAGTAAGAAAACTTAAAGGCTCTATATGGTGGGGGATTAAAACAGCTTAAATTCAGTCTGAACTCGCAAAACACTGTCACATTTCTGTCGTCCATTATATTCTTTAAAGTTATATTATTGTTGCTCACTTTGTCTCAATTACCAGTTTATGGGGAGAGCAAACACTATCATTTGGGTTAGCCCACATAATACCTAGCAGACAAGTACATATATTAATCAGTTGATGAACTTAACTTTTTGTATTTACTCCATGAAAAACAACTCTTTATGTTGGACTTATAACATAGTTGGAAATAAAATTATGCAGTAAACTCTACTCAGTTTAACCATCAAATTACCATTTGAAATGACTTATATAAAGCACTGCCTGTGAGGTTTCCTAAACAATGCCTTAGTGCCAAGAATTAGTTAGCAATTTTACTACTTCCCATTCATACCATCAATAGCAATATAATATCCAAGCAGGGAAAACATAAAACATGTTTGAATATTGTAATGAATTCAATTATAATAACACCAAATTAAGCCTATTTTCATTTTGATATTATGAAAAAGCAGCAGGAGGCATGACTAGATAACTTGCTTTTACTTTATTAAATTCCTTATGCTACAGTCAGCTGGAATGAATGCTCCCTAGGAATGAATTAAAAACCATTTGGGTCATGTCCTTACATTTAAAACTGTGGCTCTAAGTCAGGCTTTTACAGTTCACTTTATTTGAACTGCCAGAGGGAGATTAAGGAGATCCCCCCAGTTTCTTGGCTGTATATTGTTTTCTTAAAGCAGAAGAGTTTTTCTCCTATCTTCAGGCCATAAGATATATGTGACAAACTGTGACACTAGGCAAACCTAAGACTGATTTGTGCCAACAGGAGCACATCAATTTTCCAAGACAAATGACATATAAGTATGGGGGATATTTACATCCCTAGTCAGCTTAGAGTGAACTAAAAATCCTACAGTCCTATTTCCTTTCTGTGAACACATATTCATGGTTGCTTTTTTCTACTTTAATGATGGTAATTAATTTAATGTTTATTTACCAGACTAAAAAAAATAAATAGGGAACAATTGGATTCAACAGGATGCCAGTCCTGAGACAGAAGCATTTGTGTGTGTATGTTTCTTCTCAGTGAATGACTACTGGATTTTTCTCAGAACCAAATTCTGGACTGAAGAAGTGGAAGGGTTTATTTTCTGATGCAAAACAAACCAAATTTTAAAATCATTGTTCAAATTGATATAAATATTCTAGTACTGAAAATAACATTATTATTATTAGTGTTGTTGTTGTTGTTGTTGTTGTTGCTGCTGTTATTATTTTAAGTAACATGTATTTGCAGGTGTGAAGAGTTCTACTAGGAGATCAGAGATTCTGATACATTGTCAAAAAATGATTATGCATTGTCAGGATACTTTGGGTATACTGTGAATTGTTTAGATATGAGTAACTCAAAACAAAGTCCAAATATAACTATATAAAAAACTCATTTTACCAACAAATACAACTGGTAAAGTTTGGACATTGACTCTACACAGAAAGGCAATATAAAAAGTCAAGAAAAGATATATTACACAAAATAGATTTTCAGTTACAAAAAAATAATAAATCCAGATGGGAGGGCCCTCCCTGGTGGTGCAACAGTTTAAAGCACACTAGGAAGCTGTTCACAGCCACTGCCTGTGGCATGAGTTCAATCCCTGGCTAGGGAGGTGACCCACACAGCATGGCAAACCTCTCCAGTCCTGCCCACTGCTCCCCTCAGCAGTGTATTTCAGTAAGGTCTGCCTGTTCTGCTCCCCACTCTGTCTCTGATGAATTTTCTCAGTCCCCACACCTCTGGCCTGTACCCCAGTTCTTGTGTACATACATACATAAATCTTTTTTTTTTAAGATTTATTTATTTATTCATACAGAACTGGGGTACAGGCCAGAGGCTCAGGGGTGGTGAGAGGCTTCACCAGAGACAGAGTGGGGAGCAGAACAGGCAGATCTACGAAGTACACTGCTGAGGGAAGCAGCGGGCGGGTCAGGAGAGGTCTGGCTCGCCATGTGGTCTCCTCCGGGCCAGGCGGGAATCGAACTCATGCGGAAGTGGCTTCAGATTCTCAGTGCTGTGCTTTAACCCGCTGCGCCACCAGGGAGGGCCCCATACATAAATCTTTTTAAAAAAAGAAATACATGTGGATATTACAGTAAGGGCCTATAGAACATGAACAAATGTTATAAATATATATTCACAAAATGTTTCATCTGAATATATAAGGTGGCATTTAATAAATATTAAAAGCAACACAGGAGTCTTTTTTTAAGATTTATTTATTTGTTCATACATAACTGGGGTACAGATCAGAGGTTCAGGGGCGGCAAGAGGCTTCATCAGAGACAGAGTGGGGAGCAGAACAGGCAGATCCACAAAGTACACTGCTGAGGGGAGCAGCGGGTAGGTGAGGAGAGGTCTGCCACGCCATGTGGTCACCTCCGGGGCAGGTGGGAATCAAACTCATGCAGAAGTGGCTTTAGCTTCTCAGTTCTGTGCTTTAACCTGCTGCGCCATCAGGGAGGGCCACAACACAGAAGTCTTAATAGTCCAGTTACAATTATGGGCAGATGAACAAAACAATAAAAAATGATGAATAAAAAAGAAAGCAAAAGCCTAATATGAGGAGTTAGAACAAATATGGTTAACAAAGATCTACAAACTAATCTATCCCAAAACTGTGGTATATACAGGTTTTCACATGGAACATTTTCAATAATAGACCATATGTTGGGACAAAAGTTAATTGTCAATAAAATTTCAAACATTAAAATCACACCAGTATTCTTCCTGGACACAATCTCATAAAAAAAAGGAAATCAAATTTTTTAAATGGAAATACCATAAGTGCATAGAAACTAAACAATATGATGCTCAGTAGATGTTAAGCTAGAGAGGAAATTTAAGCAGGAATCAAAAAATAGTTTAAAACTAATTAAAACAAGGATATAATATATTAGAATTTAGGGGGTGCAACAAAATAGTCATAAGAGGGAAGATAATTACAACATGGACTACACTAAGGATTAAGAAAAATCCCAACTTTACATTTAATTTGAAAAGGAGGGGTAAAAAAACAACTGAAGTTAGAAGGAAAGAATAAAAATAAGAGAAGAAATAAGTTAAACAGAAATAGAAAAGATGGGCCCTCCCTAGTGGTGTAAGGGTAGTTAAATCACAGCAGTATGAAGCTATTTGCTGCCACTACAGCACAAGTTCGATCCCCAGTCAGGGAGGTAATCCACATGGTATGCCAGACCTCTCCTATCCTTCCTTCTATTCCCCTCAGCCGTTTATTTCAGTCAACCTGCCTGTTCTGCTACCTTCTCTGTCTCTGGTGAATCCTCTCAACCCCCACACTGCACCTCTGGCCAGTACCTCAGTTCTTGTTTACATAAATAAAAAAAAATTCTTAAAAAAGGAAAAGAAGGCCCTCCCTGGTGGCACAACGGGTTAAAGCGTAGCACTAAGAAGCTAAAGCCACTTCCACATGAGTTTGATCCCCGCCTGCCCCGGAGGTGACCACATGGCGTGGCAGACCTCTCCTGACCTGCCCGCTGCTCCCCTCAGCAGTGTACTTCGTAGATCTGACTGTTCTGCTTCCTGCTGTCTCTGGTGAATCCTATCACCCTCCACATCTCTGGCCTGTACCCCAGTTCTGTATGAATAAATAAATAAATCTTAAAAAAAGAAAAAAGGAAAAGAAATAAGAAAAGACCATACATACATACATACATACAACAGACCAGTGAAACTAAATTTGCTTTTTAGGCAAATGAACAAAATTTGTAGACCTCTTACTGAGCAAACAAAAAATTAGAAAGGTAAATAGAAAAGCTACCCCAGATAGCACAAAGGATAATAAGAAATTACTATGAATAACTACACACCAATAAATTCAAAAACCTTGAAGACATGGATGAATATGTATGTGGACAAATAATATAGTTTCCAAGACTAAACCAAAAATAAATAAGACTTTTATAATCATAATTGTGGATTCTGAAAGAACAATTTCAATTGTTCTATTTTAAAAATTCTAAAAAAAATCTCGTTGGCCCTCCCTGGTGGCTCAGTGGGTTAAAGCACAGCACAAAGAAGCTAAAGCCACTTCAGCATGAGTTCAATTCCCGCCTGCCCTGGAGGTGATCCTGACCAGCCCACTGCTCCCCTCAGGAGTGAACATTGTGGATCTGCCTGTTCTACTCCCCACTCTGTCTCTGGTGAATCCTCTCACCCTCTGCATCTCTGGCCTGTACCCCAGTTCTGTATGAATAAATAAACCTTAAAAAAAAAAAAAGCCCAGAACCAGATAGCCTTAAAAGCAAACTCTATTAAACTTTTAGAGTAATTATGTTTGCGCAAATTCTTTCTAAGAATTCAGCAAGCAGTAATATTCCCTAATACATTTATGATGCTAATATTAATATAATACTAAAACCAGATGAAGACATCACAAGAAAAGAATACTACAGATCAATATCTCTCATGAATACTGCTGAGAAAATCTTCATCAAAATACTAGCAAATGGGCCCTCCCTGGTGGCGCAGCAGGTTAAAGCACAGCACTGAGAATCTAAAGCCACTTCCGCATGATTTCGATTCCTGCCTGCCCCGGAGGTGACCACATATCGTGGCAGACCTCTCCTGACCGGCCCGCTGCTCCCCTCAGCAGTGTACTTTGTTCATCTACCTGTTCTGTTCCCTGCTTTGTCTCTGGTGAAGTCTCTCACCGCCCCTGAGCCTCTGGCCTGTACCCCAGTTCTGTATGCACAAATAAATAAATCTTAAAAAAAAAATACTATCAAATGAAATTCAATGATATTTCATGAGGATCATATACATCATGATCAAATGGGATTTATTCCAAGTATTCAAGGATGGTTTGGTGTACACAAATGTAACATATTACATTGAAAAAAAAAGATAACAATAATGATATTATCAAAAAATAAAATCATTTAATGAGATTCATTCAGGACTCACTTAGATAAAAACTTTAATACCATGGGAATAGAAGGAATATACCTCAACATAATAAAGACCACATATCAGCAACATATAATAATAAATTATAATAGTTATGAGTGAAATAATATTTAATAATAGCTAATGGTGAAAACTGACAGCTATCCCTTTAAGTTCAAGAACAAGACAAGGATACCCACTGCCACCACTGTTTAATTTAGTATTGGAGATTTTAGCTATAATAATAGAAACAACAGGAAACAAAATGAACCCTGGTTGAAAAAGAAATAAAACAAACATAATTTGCAGATGACATGACACTACATGTACAAAGCCCTGAAGAGTCTAACAAAAAGCTACTAGTAATAATAAATGAACATAGCTGAGAGGCAGATTACAAAATCAACATAGAAAAATCAGTTGCATTTTCATATACAATGAATGAAAAGAAATTGAGAAAATAATTTCATTTACAATAGCTTCAAAAAGAACCAAATACCAAGGAATCAACATAACATAGGAGAGAAAAGATTTATACAATGAAAACTGTAATATAATATTAATACAATCGAAAGAGATTCTACGATCATGGGTATGGAGAGTCAATATAGTCATCATAAATATTGTATCAATGGAATCCCCATTAAAATACCAGAAGTATCTTCCAAAAAATCAAAAAAATATATTAAAATTTATATGAAACAAAAAAGCCTCAAGTAGAAAAAGCAATCTTGAGACAAAAAGGAAATAAATGGAAAAATGAGATACTATATGGATGAGATAAAGACTCATAGGAAGTTATTTCCTTGGATGTCTCACAACACATATACATTTATTATTTTTCCTGTTGACAAAAATAATAGTTATTCACCAAATAAAATTTGGAAAGTGCAGAAAAGCATACAGAGGAAAAATGCATTATATTTCAAGACTATTTTATTTATTTTACTCATGTATTTCTGTATTTTACTAACTGCATTATCTCTTTGTGCATACTCTATATACTCTTTATTCCTTAGTATTCCTTAGTATCCACATCAGGATGTGCTTGGGATTTAGAATATGCTTAAACACAGCTTAGTTCTCAATGACTGACATAAAGTATTCCTTGCCAAGGCTCATATACTCAGGGTCACATGCATGTGCTTCAGTCCAGCTCTCTTGAGAGACTCTTTCAATGTATGTATTACCATCATGTATCCAGTGGCTACACTGGTGTCATGGAAACAGCAAGAGAAACTCCAAATTTGAGGGTCTTGTGTGTTACAGAGTTCTATTAACTTAACCTCCAGTGTAAGCAAATGAAAGGAGTGGCAGTGGGAGCTCCTTGAGAAAAACAGACAGATCAGAGATCTTGAGGGATTCTTTTTAGATTCTAAAATTGTCATCAAGTTTGCAGTACCATTCATAAGTATTAAGACATAGAAAATTCAAACCAACACCTGAAAGCTTTAAATAAAATCAGAAGTCCTGAAAGTATACTATTTACCACAGAACTACTACACAGTCTGGAGAAATAAAGAGAAGCACCAGAGAACAGATTAAATGGAACTGTAGTGACAATATGCTAGAAAATATGTTTTCTCTTCAAAAGCACAGCATCTGTCGGATGTCTTGCATGCTAAAGTACAATGCCACACACCTCAAAGACACCAATTTAAATCCAAGCAGGGTCAGTTGTCAGCAAGGAAGTCTTTTGTGACCAGTAGTGTTTTATTAACCCAGGTGAAATATTTCAAAGTTTTGAACCTAGTTCTTAGGGTGTAAGACTACATGTCAAGAAGACTATTCAATTTGTTTCACTAAAACGACCAATAATAAGTCATATCTATTAACAAAAGAGAACAGACTAGCAAATAATAGCTTTGCTAGTTATATATTTTAGAATATATATTCTAAATATATTCTAAAGCAGTGTTCTATTTCTCAGGAAAGTTATCAAGTAGTATACATTTTACAAATACAACTAATGTATTACACAGAGACCAAATTCAAATGTGATATCAACTTAACAGGAAACATTCATTGGTTTACTATGGAATATAAAAATCTATGGGCTCACTAGTCTTAGCAATATGAGGAGAATGAAAAAAAATGCACATACATAACATACCTGCAGTCTTGAAATTCCTTAGAGGAACCACTACAACTCATAACAAAATACAAATGAAATACAAGTTTCCGTAGATTCCAAAGGTTCTTACCCTTTAGCAGTAGATCATGCAGGAGCCATATTAGCAATAGATTATTGGATTTTCACCCCCTGAGTTTCTGATTCAGAAAGTCTGATAGGGTACTGGAAATCTGGATTTCTAACAATTTTCCAGGTCATGCTGATGCTTCTTGTCCAGGGACCATACTTCGAGAACTACTGTTACAGAGATTCAACAAGCCTCTAAGAAAGCATAGAAAAAGTCTCCAAAACAAAATAAAACTTTATGGAGGGCTATCTTGGAAATATATTTTGAAAAATAATATGCTTCATTGTGAAGAGTCATAATCCTTCAGGTTCTATGTTCTTTCATAGATCCAAAATGTGGAACCATGTCTCCTTACCTGACAACTCAATACAAATTGATGTTTTGACTTCAACCAGGTTCCTGTCACTTCATAGAGGAACAGAAAAACTAATGTTTCAAATAACTCAGATTCCTATAAGACTATATGCTTTGCCTTAACCAACTCACTTTCTGGGGAAGATCAAGAATAGTTGTTGGTCAAATTTTCTTTAAAAAAAAATAAATAAATATAGGTTTTATTTATGCCTACAGAAATGGAGTGCAGCCATAGGTATAGGGGCAGTGAGAGGATTCACCAGAAACAGAATGGGGAGAACAGGCAGATCAACAAAGTATACTGCTGGGGGAGTAGGGGGCTGGTCAGAAAAGGTCTGCTGCATCATGTGGATCACCTCCAGGGCAGGGATCAACTGGCACTGAGCGGCCACAGCTTGGCTTAACTTTGCAGTGCGGCACTCCAAACCGCTGTGCCACAAGGGAGAGCCCTAGTTGTTGGTCAAATTTTCTTCTTGTATATTACTTTTTTATTATTATTATAATGCCTGAAAAAGTCATGTACTACAAAGTATTCTTTCCACTCTTATCCCAGAAGGGGAAAAATAAATGAAAATATTTCTAAAAGCATTTCAACTATGTGTTGGCACTGGAGAATAATCAGAGGAATAACACACTGACTCATGAGAATAGTTTTAGCCCTAGTTCTTCTATTTTTTTTTCCACAACATAATCCTAAAGAAGTAATTTAAATTCTCACTGCTCTAATTTTTGTATTTTTGAAATAGAAATATATTTGCTATGAGGCTTGGTTAATACTTCAAAATGCTTCTAAAATCACTGGAGGAAAATAATAAAATACTACCACTCCACATTGAACTTTAGGACTCAAACTATAAAACAAGAAGAATCTACACTCAGCAATATGCCAGTTGAAAAGCCATTTTCTCACTACTAAGCTCCTGACTGTCATGACAAATGTAGAGTGGACTGTGATCTGTTCAAGTATTTTGCCATAATTTCTTTTAATGTTTTTTTATTTCATTTCTTTTGCAGATGGAACAACTAAAGGGAAAATAGTTCAAACGCTGAACTATAACAATGAGAAAGAAAACTTTCCTTAAAGGGACAGGTAGTAAATATTTTTGATTTTGCAGGACATGTATGATCACGTAATCATGAAGCATGTTTAAAATTGGGGGAAATGATCATCATTAGTCATTGTCACTTTAAATTATCCCTCAAAAAGTATTAATATCGCTTTCCTGTTTCATTTATTAGTCTCCATATTATTTATATATAATATCCACATAATTTTACTATCAGATTGATTAGTATTAAATACATAGGTAAAACTTGCTAGCTAACTAATTATTTAAGTTAAATAGAATATATTTTATAAATAACATTATTGTTTTGATCTTCTGTTTAGCTTGGCAAAATAATTTATTAAATCAAGCAAGTCAAGTTCAGTGCCCCAAACACAATTCATTCTATTGTATTCACATTTTCTATTTTGCTTTGCCTGCTGCTTCATTACTTGTGTTTCCTCAGGAGTCTTTAGAAAAAATAATGTTATCCTTTCAGTTGTGCAAATTGAAAACCTATTTTTGGCTATCCTACTCTGCAGTAATTTTGGTTATCCACACTTCATTCCCTTCTTCATTTATTTAAAAAAGAAATAGACAAGAAATGAGTCCCCAGTCTCTCCTGAGTATAGTTATAGGAGACAGTTATAAATTATCAGTATGTTTCCACATGTTTCATTTTGCTTTCTTTATCAATGATAGTTTACCTTCCTGTTTATATCTCATTTAAGTTTTTTCTTAAGTTACACTGGAACCAGTAATCCTACTCTTAGATATCTACTAAAAAAAAAAAAAATTCGGGCCCTCCCTGGTGGCACAGTGGGTTAAATCACTGCACTAGCAAGCTTAAGCTACTTCTGCATGAGTTCGATTCCCGCCTGCCCCGGAGGAGATCCACATGGCGAGGCAGACCTCTCCTGACCCGCCCGCTGCTCCCCTCAGCAGTGTACTTCGTCGATCTGCCTGTTCTGCTCCCCACTCTGTCTCTGGTGAATCCTCTCACCCTCCGCATCTCTGGCCTGTACACCAGTTCTATATGAATAAATAAATAAATCTTTAAAAAAAATTCAAAAATGTTAATTCAAAAGGAAACTTGCATTACCATGCTTATTGCAGAGTTTTTTAGCTATAGCTAAATTATGGAACCAAACCAAGTGCTCCCAAACAGATTAAGTAGGCCAAGAAGATGTGATAGATGCACATAATTTAATACTACTCAGCAGTCAAAAATAAACCCATGTCTTTTGCCTTCAGCATTGCTAGAGCTTGAAAAGAAAATGCTAAGTGAAATAAGTCAGAAGGAGAAAGATAAATGCTGAATGGTGCCACAAATATGTGGAGTATAAATTAGCAAAAAATCAGATAAAAACTAGCTTGAAAATTAACACTTGATAGCTGACTTCAAAACTAAAGCACCAATGAGGGGAGTGGGATGGATAGAGCTAAGAACAAGGAGGGGAGGACGCACAATAGACTATGGTTAGGCTGCCGGTGGATACAGTATGGTGGTAATAGCTGATGGGGTATACAAATATTACCTCAAATAAATAAATTTAAAATGATTTTAAAATAAATAAAATGAAAATAATAGGATAACTTTCCATAAAACAAATGGTTTATGGAAAGATTCCTACCAGATCTCTTTTTTAGGCAATATAAAAAAGTGGAAATAGTGAGCTTCACAATTCAATTTATTTACATTTTATGAACCAGTCTAAATTTTTGTTTTCCTGTGACTATAAGATTTTCATGTTTAAAGGATTCTCATTTAACTGATGTGCATTTCTATGTAATGTTCCACATAAATTCATATTTGCCAATCAAACATTTCTTATTTGAAGCTAAAGATAATTATCTATATTTATCAGTATGTTGTAGACAATGAGAAAAGAGAGATATCATTTGAATACTTTAACTATAATTCCACAATTTAAAGTATTAAGGTCTGTTTTTTTGTTTGTTTGTTTGTTTTTTCCTTCCCTTGCAGTGTGTACTTCAGAAATTAGCCTATTAATTCTGGCACATGGAAGTCACAATGTCATATTTTCTTTACATTTACACCATAATTGGAAGGCAATCATAGAGATGTCTTTTTCATAATATTATGATTTAATACTGTCTTCAGGCTTTATTTTATCCTGATATAATAAAGAACTCTATGAAGAAAATCTCTAAAGTTTTGATAAAAACTGCTACTGAAGCTCTTGCCATTATATTGTTTAATGTCCCTATAAAAAACCTCACAGTACATGTTTTATCTCAAGATTCTAAATAACAAAAATATCTTCCCGCTTGATAATTTTATTTGATCTCTCTTATAACTTAAAAAGTGCTATAAACTAATAAACTCATTTGGCAAAGTTACAAGATACAAAATCAAAATACAAAACTCAATTGAATTTTTATACTAATGAACAATGGAAAAGAAAATTAAGAAAGCATTACTATTTACAAAAACATTGAAAAGGATAAAATGATCAGCAATAAAATTAATCATGAATATGAAGACTTACACTCTTAAAACTATAAAGTATTACTGAGAGAAATTTTAAAGACATAAATAAATGGAAAGCCATCCCATGTTTATGGTTTGAAGTGTTGAATAATTTTTAACTGTTTATAATGTCCAAGGAATATAAAAGTTCAAAGCAAAATTTATAAAAAATTCTAATGACATGTTTTCTAAAAAACAATAACCTTAAAATTAGCCACAATTGTCAAAGTATTAGTAAGCAAGAAGAACAAAACTGAGAGACCTCATATCCTCACATTAATGTATATCACAAATCATCAATTAAAGCAGTATGGTATTGGGGAAAAATTATGGACCAATGGAATACACAGAGAATAGAAAGTCCAGAAATTAACATATACATATATAATCTTTAATATGTCTGCCATTTTTATATAATGGGGAAAGAATAGATAAAGAAATAGGGAGTAGCTTACTAGGTATAGAGTTTCACTCATGTAGGATTAAAAATATGTATTGATCTGCTGTACAACACTGTGCTTATAGTTAATAATACTTTGCTGAACAACTTATAATTTTGTGAAGAGAACAGATGTCAGGTTTTGAGTTCTTTCACTTTAAAAAAGTAAACTACAAAGTTTATAGAAAGACACTAAAAATTAATATTTTGTGACCTAAAGTAAATAAAATATTTCTTAGATATAATAGCAAAAACATGATGTATAAAATGAAAAAAAAGATAATTGAAGTTCATTTAAATATTGTTTCTCTTTGAAAAACAGTATTAAGGGAATTAAAAGACCAACTTCCAACTGAGAAAACATTTACAAATCATAAATTAGTGTGCTGCATCCTGAATATTTAAAAACTGTGAAATCATAAGAAAAATGTTTAAAGAGACTATCCACCAAACTATACACATACACACACACACAGGAAGCAATTAAATATATCCTTCATATTAACTCTTCAATTTTTTTCAGTATACAAAATAATGGTGAGTCTGTGAAGTAACTGTAATTCCCAAAGACTGCCGGTCAGAATATAAAAGTCATAAACACTTTTGAAAATAGTTGGGCAGTGTCTGACATAATTAAATTATGCATATATAGGACCTAGCTATTTCAGTCCTTCTCTATATAACCAAGAGAAATGAAACCTATCCATGTGCCTTATTCAGAGAAATTTTGTTAAATTAAGACATAATTCAGCCCTCCCTGGTGGCGCAGCGGGTTAAAGCACAACACTGAGAAGCTAAAGCCACTTCCGCAGGAGTTCGATCCCCACCTGCCCCGGAGGTGACCACATGGCGCGGCAGACCTGTCTTGACCGGCCCGCTGCTCCCCTCAGCAGCATACTTCGTCCATCTGCCTGTTCTGCTCCCCACTCTGTCTCTGGTGAAGTCTCTCGCCGCCCCTGAGCCTCTGGCCTGTACCCCAGTTCTGTATGCACAAATAAATAAATCTTTAAAAAAAAATAAGACACAATTCAAAATATTTCAAATGGCCATCAGCAGTTAAATGGATAAACAAACTGGGCTATAGTCATAGAATGAAATACTACACTGTAATAAAAAATGAAAAGGCTATTAAAGGATGTTGATATTGACTCTGATGAGTGAGACAAACCAGGAAAAAAAGCACAAACTACATGATTCTATCTATATAAAACCCTAGGCAATGAAAACTAATCTGTAGAGATCAGTGGTTTCCTGGGAAGTAGGGTAGGAAATTAAGTGGGAAAGCAGCAAGAAAAGATTGTAAAAGGGGCAAAAGAAAACCACTGAAGTAGTGGTTATATTGAATATCCACATTGTAGTGAGAAATTTGTAGATGCATGCTAATTTGCACTTTCATTATGTTTAGTGCCTTATATGTAAATTATGACTCAATAATGCTGTTAAAATTCTCCTCAGGCAGCTTTACAACAATCTCAGTTGATTTCAAAACCGGTAAAGAGGCAAAATTCTCTAACGTAAAGGATAGATATGACATTAAAACTGATAGGAAGACACAATATGCATCATTCCTGAAAGTCAGTAAGACCTGTGTTAGGGCAGTATCTATGGAGGAGCATGAATGCGTTTGTTTGTTCCTATATGATCACCAAGCAAGGTATTACCCTACCCTAAACATAAGCTGGAAACTTATTTGGTCTGTGAAAGTCAACTGTAGTTTTATGAAGTGCAACTTTTTTTTTTTTTTTAATCCCATTCAGTCTCAGATTGAGGATAATTCTTGAAGCCCAGAAAGGCAAACTATGGTTCTGTAAACTTCATAGTATTAACTAGTTTCATCATCGTATTTTCAATCACCAAGTATCTGACTTTTGATCACCTAAGTACTCTGTGCAAAGCTCTAAACTAATCACTACACTCAAGGCAAAGGAATGCCACACACAAGTATCGGAAAATAGGGTGATCCGCATACATTTAACAAGATGAACAACAGAATTAAATGACTATCTTAAGCCACTAGTGAATTACTGGGCTGGTGCTAATGTCCAAGATTTATAGATTTGGATTCTGGTTGTGTCTTACATAATCATAATATACACTTGTTGGGATATTATGTATGTGTCAATTGGTATTTTAACAGTTAATATCCAAAAGTTCAACATCTAGTGTGAATGAAAACTTTGTGTCCTGCATAAGCCTTTGTTTCACCATATTCAGGCTGGCCTCAGGACAAATAAAACTACAGATAAAGGTAGCCCTGCATTTTATTTTTCCCGAAAGTTCTATAAATTTGGCTGTAATTCTTTGGGGGATGAATTTCATGAAAAACACTGTAACCTTCATTATTGTATTTCTCAGCATCAGGTGATTCCAAAACAATGCTTTATCTAAATTGCATTTTTGGCAAAGGATTATAAAGGGGATAAGGTGAAAAGTCTATTGGGCTATTGTTAGGAAACTTACAAAATTACTTTCTGTATCCAGGTAGACCAAGCTTTTTTTTTTTTTTTTAAGATTTATTTTTTTATGCATACAGAACTGGGGTACAGGCCAGAGGTCAAGGGGTAAGAGGATTCACCAGAGACAAAGTGGGGAACAGAAGGGCAGATCAACTGAAATACACGGCAGAAGGGTCAGGATAGGTCTACCATGCCATGTGGGTCATCTCCCTGGCCGGTAACCAAACTCATGCTAAAGTGGCTTTAGCTTCTTAGTGCTGTGCTCTAACCTACTGCACCACCTGGGAGGGCCCCCAGACCAAGTTATTTTGTAACTCATTGCTTTTAGGGGACAACTATGTATGATGAAAACATCAGAAGAATAAAAATTAAGCGCTGAAATTAAAGTTTCTTAGTCTAAAAGAAAGCCTGTTAAAATAAATTATTATTTATGTGTATTAAAGACAGCCTTTATATTAGTGAGCAATTTAAGCCTAAAGCTACAGATTTACACATAAATGCATAGATGTTTTCACAATTCTCCTTCTTGCTCATTTTATGCTATTCCCCAGAAGCCAGTCATAAATTATTGACTCAAGGGTCATATGCACACAGCTAGGGCAAATTCTCACTGCTGCTTCATCTGGCCAAGCCTGCATTCCATATATTAAGGTTTACTCAAAATAAAAAGTTATATTGAGGAACAGATGTTCCTTAACAGTGCTATGCTATTCTTCAGCCAATTAGGACCTGATGCTATACAATACTGAAGATCTGACATCTGATGGCATTCTTAACACGAGCCTTTTTTTATTTAAAGTTCTAGAACTCCACATCATTTTGAAATCTCTCTTGATTTTGTTATCTTGGACAATAAATCAAGTTGAAACCTTATAACTTAAGTGTTCTGTACATTTTACTACATATCTGGTGCCTTGTAATTTTAATCATCCATGAAATTTCTGTGAACCTAAAAGTAACAAACAAAATAAAACTTCATGAGTCTAAAATAGATAGATCAACGGTAAAGTTAACTGGGAGAAGAGGTCACATAAAATGTGTACAGTACAAAAAAGCAATTTTTAGCAACAGTTAGAAAACTGGAAAAACAAGAGAGCAGAAAAACTATCAAAAGCAAAAAGATTCACTGTATATTTTCTAAGCTACTTAAGTTTAATCCACTTAGTTGTTAGGTTACAAACCTGGATAAGAAAAATAAGGGAAAACTGATAAATTGTCATGCTAAAACAGATTAGGAAGACTTGACAATTAAATGCAATGTGATATTCTGGATTAGATTTTGAAATAGAGAGAAATTAATGAAAAATTGGTGAAATTAAATAAAGTTTGAAGGTTAGTTAATGGTAGTAATGTATCAATGTCAGTTTTTAGATTTGACAAATATACCACATTAACATAAGATGATACAGCATTTGCAAACTTTTAAAATTAGGTAGGAGTTTTACAGGGATTCTTTTTTTTTTTTTTAAAGATTTAGTTTTTATTTTGTGCATACAGAACTGGGGTACAGGCCAGAGGCTCAGGGGCGGTGAGAGGCTTCACCAGAGACAGAGCGGGGAGCAGAACAGGCAGATGGACGAAGTACACTGCTGAGGGGAGCAGCGGGCGGGTCAGGAGAGGTCTGCCACGCCCTGTGGATCTCCTCAGAGCAGGCCGGGAGCTAACTCTTGAGGAAGTGGCTTAAGCTTCTTTGTGTTGTGCTTTAACCTGCTGCGCCACCAGGGAGGGCCCCAGGGATTCTCTTTTTAATGTTTTTGTAAATATAGCATTAACTAAAAAAGGTCATTTAAAATTAATTAGGCAATATTTTTATCCAGAAGTAGTAGATGAGGCATAATTGTATAACTACAACTAACTGTATTATAGAGACTAACTCAATGATAGTAGTTTAATGAAAGAATTCACACAGTCCAATGGTGCCTGAGACCATTTTGGGGGTTAGTGAAGAATACCTGAGGTAAATCCTAAGGGATCTATGTGGGATTTACCAGTAAAGTAATGGGTGGCCAGAATTGCTAATAGAATGAAAAACATGAGGGATCCATAACACTAAAACGATAGGTAAAGGCAAAGGATGATATTAGAAATGGCAATGGATCAGGCAATGGGTGGGAACTTTGCTGCCTAAATGAGGAAAGGGAATTCCAGATGGGGATGATGGTGAATAAAAGCATCACATCTGCAATAGCACTGGTTTTTTTTTTTGAGATAGAGCTGAAACAAGAGAGACAAATTAAGAATTTGTTCCTATGCCTATGTCATCCTTTGTATTAGTGTGTCAGGAAGTAAAAATGGTATGGAGAAGATAGTACAAATTTGACAAATACAAAATATAAAACAACAGAATTTAGTCACTTATTCTAAGATGTTTTAGTGTAGAGGGAAATGACCTAGCCAACAAAAAATGTCTTGGGAATATCAGTGTACCTAGTATAATAATTAATTTTCAAACACAAATGGTCTGACTTGTGAAGTAAAGTTGAAATTATGCTTGGTATTGGTCCACTGAGGATAGCATACAAAAACTTTCAGTCAACAAAGCACAGTAAATCCATGCTTTGTAACCTTCTATGCTTGATACACATAGTAGTAATAAACAGTAGTAGTAATAGATAAAATAGAAAAAGTACATACTGGATTTGAAAAAAAGCTAACCAATTTTGTGAAGCAGAACAAAGACCCAAAATGTGAGCAATGATTATGTCACAGACCTCTAAGCTTTACAAAGAGCAGTATGTAATAAACCTTGATCTCTACCTTTGCATGGTATCAAGTCTAAACCTTGCTCCAAGTGTCACTGGAAGAAAGGAAATAAGCCAACCCCACTGCTTAAAGCCAGCACTGGGGTAGGAATCAGTGACTTATAAAAGAAGGCTAAGGAAAATTATTCAGACCCTAATACCTAGTCTATGGCTTCTAGAGTAGTCTCGTCCCAGCCAGGCATAAATATTTTACTTAAATATCATCATTAGACAGGTCTGCCCATCATCATCGTTAAGATTTCATTCTAAACTGGAGATCCTAGACCAAATACAGTGAAACCAACAGATACAACTGAGGAATAAACAAAAATCCTCTCAAGCAAATTGAGCATGAAAAGAAAAATACATTTTAGAAAGTTAATAGGAAAAAAAGGGAACCAGATAAGTGCAATAAAACCTAGCAGATTTTTAATACAAAATAAAATTAAGCAAAAAGTATATCTCCTGAAAGAAATTAAAAAGGTTGGAGAAATGTAATATTCATTAAAAAAAAACTAGTAAAGAATATTAAAGTGCTTGGTCAAATGCTAATATTTGATAAAATTTACTGACTTTTTAAAGTGCACTTAAGATCACTATTGAATGAATATCACTTCATTATGGGCTTACTTCTTTCCTGCTAATTTATATCCTTGTTGAGAGTTTGGGGGAAATAAAATCCTACTAGCTTTTATTTCCTGATGTCTATATTTTGCCCTCATATAAAAATATAATTTGGTATGCTAAAAATTGTAAATTGACCATCATATTCCGTCAGCACTAGGGATATTAAACCTATTGTCTCTAGTACTTAGGTCTGTTGTCAGAAAATGTATTATTTATGTATTCAATTATAAGAATCTAAAAAAAATCATATGCATTAATAATATAGAAGAAAATTAATGAATATAGAACACCATTAATGGTAAAAAAACAAAATACATGTATTTGACATTTGTTTTTTAATCTATGACTCAGCATCAATACCTTGAGATATATAAAATTATATTAAACTTTTCCAACCAGACAGCTTTTGCCAGATTTGTTACACACAGATTTGGATAATCATAACTACAAGTCATTATACATTTATTCAAATCAACAGAATGTACAGTATCAAGAGTGAATTCTAAGATAAACTGTGGTGTTCTGGTGTTTATGTAGTGTCAAGATAAATTTATCAGTGGAAACAAATGTGCCAATCTGGTGAGGGATATTGATAGTAGAGGGACAGAAAATACATGGGAAATTTTCCCACAGACCTAAAATTTGTCTTTAAAAAAAAATAAGCAGATTCCCTTTCATAGCATAAATACTAAAATTAGAATGATACAGAGACTAGCATGGCCAGTTCCAAGAATGATATGTAAACTTGTGAGCACTTCATTAAAAAATAAAAAAAGGAACACATACGAATAATAAACAAGTATCTGAAAAGGTAGTACTCAATTGCTAACTATCAGTGAACTGTAAATCAAAATGAAAGTGAAGTATCACATTATACCAATTAGAATAGCAGTAACAGCAATAATAAAAAAAACTATCATTAAGGATGTGAAGGAATGATGTTAAACATTTATAGATATAATTAAATATAGCTGAGGAAATCAAAGACTTATAGTAGCATGTGTGGAGGATGAAAGAATTTGAAATAGTAAATTTTAATATCCACAAGTCCCCATAGTCATTATGAAACAATGATCCTGAAACTAAATGAAAGAGAGAAGTGTTGAGAACAAGAAGACAATATTGAATGAAAAAGTACAAAGTTCAGGCTACTTCACTACCAGATATCAAGACTTACAATGCTAAAGTAATTAAACATGTCATATGTCATATATGGTAACATTGACATTGCAAGTCTTTGGGAGTAAACGGAATATTCAAGAAATTGGCTTAAAGGTGCTATTTAGCTACATAGAGAAAAATGTTAGATCTCTCCCTCTAATTATCCAAAAACAAAAAGAAAAAGAAATCAGTGACTTAAAAAATGAAAAGACAAAATTGTTGAATTTCTTGAACTGAGGTAGGCAAGTATTCATTTTTTAATCAATACATAAAAACAGAAGAGTAAACATAAATGACATGTGAATACTACATTAAAATTAAAAAAAAAAAAAACTTTACAAAATTATCACAGGGTCTTCCCTGGTGGTACAAAGGGTTGAATTACAGCACTACAAAGCTAGCAGCAACCACTTCAGCACAAGTTTGATCCCTGGCAGGGAGGTGACTCACATAGTGTGGCAGACCTCTCCTGACCCACACACACTCTACTCCCCTACGCAGTTAAGCAGCGTACTTCATTGATCTGCCTGTTCTGCTCCCCACTCTGGCTCTGGTGAATCCTTTCACTGCCCCTACACCACTGGCCTGTACTCCCCTTCATAAATAAATAAATAAATAAATAAATAAATCTTAAACAAAAATAAATAAATCTTTAAATTACCTTAAAAATTATATCATAGTTCAGAAAACAACTTAAGATATTTTGAATGAATATAAATAGCAGTGGATTGAAATTGAAAATATTGACATATTCTATGTCTTTGGATAGACAACTTTTCAGACTAGAACCCAAAGACCAATAAGTTCATGATGTGATATTTTACTCTCTAATTGGAAAGTGAAAACTCATAACATTTCACTCTTAATTATTAGTTAAAAAAATAACATTTCAGGGCCCTCCCTGGTGGCGCAGCGGGTTAAAGCACAGCACTGAGAATCTAAAGCCGCTTCCGCATGAGTTCGATTCCCGCCTGCCCCGGAGGTGACCACATGGCGTGGCAGACCTCTCCTGACCCGCCCGCTGCTCCCCTCAGCAGTGTACTTCGTCGATCTGCCTGTTCTGCTCCCCACTCTGTCTCTGGTGAAGCCTCTCGCCACCCCTGAGCCTCTGGCCTGTACCCCAGTTCTGTATGCACAAATAAATAAATCTTTAAAAAAAAATTAAAAAAAAAATAATAACATTTCAAACTTAACTATTAGTAACTTAGTAACAATATCTTGGCATTATTGTTAAATAAGACAGAATAAATGTTTATTTTTTTTGGACTTTTTGAAAAGCAATATGAAAACATACAGGAAAGTTGAAGGTGAACATACTCTACAATCTATTATTATCCATTCTTCAGTATACAATCTAGAAAAATTATCACAAGAGTGTCAAGAAGAATGCACTGCAATATTTTGTGGCCAAAAATAAAGGTAAAAGAATAAAGGAAATCAACTGTGTCTATCAATCAAGTTTTATGATAAAGTTATTTATCATATATATATATATACACATATATATATACATATATATATAAACAATTAGCATGAATATGTCTCAAAAGAATAAATAAATTAGGTACCATCAATATACTAGTTACATAACTATAATGCAGTAGTGCATTTGTTCTCTTCTTTGTATTTCCTATACAAATATGTATTGCAAAATACAACTGAAAGAGCTCCCAAAAGACCAAGTTAGAATATTTTAAGCAAAGAATTTTGAAAACAGCATTGGATAACAACCTGAAGTAATGACTATCTATGAGTCCATATAACATAATTAAATTACTGAATATATAAGAAAATGAGGAAAAAGAGATAAATCTCTTGCAGAATTCCAAATAATTTATATAGATACTCTGCTTTCAAGGAGTGCAGGGACACAACTATCCACAGCTTTAGTATATACTGTTCACTGTTACAGTCTTTCCAAAATTACAATATGGAAATCAATAATTAAGAATAATTTAGGGACCGTTCCCGGTGGGATAACCGGTTAGGTCCCAGCACTGCAAACTAGCTGCATCTGCTTCAGTGCAAATTCCATGTCCGGTCCAGAGGGGATCCACAGCCTGCCGCTTCCCTCAGTAGTGCATTTGTCTATCTTCTTTTTCTGTACCCCACTCTGTCTCTACTGAATCCTCTCACCATCCCTGAACCTATGGCCTATATCACAGTTCTGTATGCATAAATAAAACTTTAAAAAAAAATGAGTAACTTTACAGTGATGAAACAAGACAAGCAATACCCCAACAAGGCGCTCAACATCAACATCACCAGTGACTATATAATGTTGACAAAAGGTATACTTGGTACAATATGAGAATAGCACTTTACCTCTGTAGTAATACCCTGAAATAACCATAATCTCAATCTAATGCTGAGATAAATATCAGATAAGCCCAAATGGAGAAAAAATTTAAAATTAGCTTTCTAGGTCTAAAACCGTGAAAGTTCACCAAAATCAAGTAACTTAGGAAACTGACAGTCTAGAAGACCCCAAGGATAAAGATGCCCTGTTGTTGTCTTAAACAGAGAAAAAAAAAAAAAGACATTAGCCAAAAAATTAAAGAAATCCAAATAAATAAATCAGAATAATAAATGGCCTATACTCAATACTGTAATAATATGGTTCATGAATAATAGCTACATGAAAAACAATGAATCAGAACAATGGGAAACAAAGTCACAATACACACCATTTTTTTTTTAAAGATTTATTTATTTGTGCATACAGAACTGAGGTACAGGCCAGAGGCTCAGGGGCGGCGAAAGGCTTTACAGAGACAGCGTAGGGAGCAGAACAGGCAGATCTACGAAATACACTGCTGAGGGGAGCAGCAGGCGGGTAAAGAGGGGTCTGCCACGCCATGTGGTCACCTCCGGGAAAGGTGGGAATCAAACTCATGCGGAAGTGGCTTTAGCTTCTTAGTGTTGTGCTTTAACCCGCTGCATCACCAGGGAGGGCCACAATACACCAGTTTTAAAAGCAACTAATAAAAAGAAAAAAATTCAAAATAAAAATCTTCCATCTACCTTTCCATACCTTGCTGTCTGCAATAAGGTAGGCATCAAGTTAACATTGCAATCAAGGGTGGGTGCTTTTGTGCTTATTCTTCCTTTCTTTTTCTTTTTTTAAAGAAATATGTATTTATGGATACAAGAACTGGAGTACAGGCCAGAGATGTGGGGGGTGAGAGGATTCACCACAGACAGAGTGAGGAGCAGAACAGGCAGATCAAAGAAGTACACTACTGAGGGGAGCAGCGGGCAAGTCAGCAGAGGTCTGCCGCGCCATGTGGGTCAGCTCCCTGGCCGGGAATTGAACTCATGCTGCAGTGGCTTCGGAGAGCTTCATAATGTGGTGCTTTAACCTATTGCACCACCAGGGAGAGCCCTTTTAATTTCTTTTTTAACCACCTTCTCCACTTCTGGCTACTGCACACCTCAAGAGCCAGAACAAGGGAGCAGTAACACATGGCTACTGGAGGGGTTCCCCCTTCCAGATGTGACAGATACACTGTTTCATTTGAGGAGCAGTTTTACAAATTTTTTGAAGTTCTTCTGCAAGGAGCACTGATTGCAATGCTCAGAAGAGAAGCACAACTCTTCTTCATGTTATGGAACACATGAACAAATAAGGCACAGATTCCTCTGTCTAGAGAAACCTAATCTTTTCACACCCACATGTTAAAAAAGAATCAAAGTTGGTATGCATAGACTGGTATAGACAGGTTCCCAATCTATGAACAGATATACTTGCTTATGTATACCTTCAGTATCCAGAGTGGGCATTTGGCCTCTTTTACATTATTCTTAATTTCCACTACAATTGGTGAGATAACTTATATTTTCACTGTCTGTTCAGCTATTTTTTTTTTAATTCACAGTTTCATGAAAAATCACCACGTTCTCATAAAGCCTACTTTTTACTCTAAGATTCTTAATCTAAGACTCTTGTTAATCTTCTCTGACTGGATCACTCTAATCTAGTCACTAATACTAAATAATCTGAACATCCTTTGCTATGCCAAATTTAATCATCATTTTCTACATCCTGGCCTTACTGCCTCCGCATTCTCCACCCCTGTCTCTACCCCTGCTCAGGATTATTTGTTGTAGATAACAGAACTAAATTTAGTAAGTTCACACAGTAAAGGAATTAATTAGAATATGGTTGAGTTCACTGAATTAACTAAGAAGATGGAGAACTGGTTTTAGGTGGAAAATAAGGAAGAGAGAAATTCCAGAGTTAGACACAAGCATGATCTGTGCTGGAGGTCTCCAGTGTTATCACCCCCCACTCCATCAGCATGGTATGGAGTCTTCTGCAGCCACAGTAAATGATGTCTTTCCCTGGTGCTCCTCTTGCTTTTCTTCCATGAAATTTAAAATCCAGGTAGAAACAAAAATTTAGCCATAACTAAACCATGGGCCCACAACTCAAAAACCCAGAGGCAAGAGACAATGACAGCATTAGAAATTAAACTAACTTAATATGAATCAGGTTTGTTATTTTGTCACATATGATTATTTACATGAAATTCTCATAATAATGTTTTGAATTACTTATAATTTATGGGAAATAACTACAAAGTAAGTGAGCATAAAATTTATATAAAAATTCACTAACCTTCCTTATACAACAACAAAGAGAATTTTTAAGATGCCAGTCACGTAACATGAAAGGCAGACCTTTATGGACATAATTAAAAACACTAATTCAGATGGGTAAGAGTAGAACTGAATAAAGACATAATTTTTGGATGGAAAGATCAAATATTTTTTAAGTAGCTCTTTTTCACTTTACTTATAAAACAGGAAGAATTTGAATTAATATCTATAACTATGTTCCTTATTGAAACAGGAATTTAGCTTATAAACTAAATTTGGTTAACTTAATTGACCATATTAATTTTTTTAAGGGAAGGGCTGATGGTACATATGTACACATTCTACAAATACTTTGAAATTGGAATATACAGAAATACAGAATAACAGATACCTAGACTCCAGTACTTTATATTAAATATGAAATACCTAAACAGAAAAAAATCAAGTTCATCATAATGTTGTGGCATTCATATTGCCACCCAAAGAATGTTCATTTTCAATCTGAAATTTACAAGGGAATCAAGATAATTTTTAATCTATTTTCCAACCTGTCAATAATTAATATGGATACTTTGCATGAATAGATTCCTTTGTTTTTTCCATCTCAATCAGAAATCAGAAAGTTAGATTTTTCCAGGATAGTCTAAGATCTTTGTGCCACTTTGTTTTCCTATTAGATCTGGATAAAATGACAAGATAGAATCAAATACTGTTAAATTTCAACTTCAAGAATCTCCTATCTAATCACTAACTCTACTAACACAATGTCATTACTGATAAAGATGTAATAAGTGTGGAGGATTAAAGCAAAAATAAAGTTGAGAACAATTAGGGAATTATTATCAAAACCCTAATAAATACAAGGTATGCAGAGATTTCCAGAATATGATAAGCATGTTACTCCCTTGCTCTCAACAGCTTCCCATCATCAATAGCTGTAACTGAGAATATCAGAGTATCATGACCCCTGTGTAACCATATGAAACTCTGAGGCCCCACTTGATATCACTATCACTGTCTTTAGTAACAAAGTGTTACTAAATCTTTACTAACCATGTGTTAGCCTCACATTGTCTTCGTAGTTAGAGCTATCCAGGGATACCAACCCCATGTTATATTCCACTGTGTCCTAGGCCCTATATTCCCTGAAGTATAAGTCAATTTGTTACCAGTAACCATTATTTCCTGGAGAAGTGATTCATTTATCAAAACAAAACAAAAACTAAAAAACAACAAACAAAAACTGGAGAGCTATTTAAGTTTCTCCCTCATATACTGTCAAGTGAACCTATTGGTCACCTAAATCTTATTGGTAATGACTCTTGAATAATTTGATATTTTTAAAGGAAACTAAGGATTTTTTTTTAAAGATTTATGTATTTGTGCATACAGAACTGGGGTACAGGCCAGAGGCTCAGCGGCAGTAAGAGGCTTCACCATAGACAGTGTGGGGAGCAGAACAGGCAGATTGAGGAAGTACACTGCTGAGGGGAGCAGCAGGCGTGTCAGGAGAGGTCTGCCACGCCATGTGGTCATCTCTGGGGCAGGAGGGAATCGAACTCATGTGGAAGTGGCTTTAGCTTCTCAGTGCTGTGCTTTAACTCACTGCACCACCAGGGAGGGCCGGAAACTAAGGATGTTTAAACCCCAAATGGAATGACAAAACATAAAATGTTATTATAGTCAAGTTCATTTCACTTTCAATATTTCATAGTGGTCTAGTATGGAACCATCCCACCTACCTTTTGGGACAGGCATTCATTCAACAAATTTTTATTGAACAAGAACTCGTGTCCAAAATTTAGGAATACATAAAATAAATAAAAAAGATGATAAATAAAAAGAAAAAATATGCATGTCCCTGCAGACAAGTAGTCTGATGAGAACGATAAACAAAAATACATAGATAAGTCACTCTACAGCTCTACATGAGGTTATTTCAACCTTATTCCCTAAAGCCACAAGATTATGGGAACCACTAACTTTTGGCTAGTCAGGATCTTCTTTCTGTTAATTTTCTGTGGTACTTTTCCATTTTATTGTCTATTTCTGCTCCAGAAATTTTCTTTGCTAATGCATCCAATTCCAGAAATGTCTGAAATTTAATGAGTTGCACCTGAAAATGGCACGACCACTATCAAAGCCTGCTTAGTACAAAGAGGTACAGTGATTGGAAAAGAACCTTGTTTATAATATTTCAAGATATAAAGTGAGAGTTTACATTAGTTATGAAATGCTTATGATGCCTTTCAATACTATCATAAACCTAGAGTGACAAAAGTATCATAAATACAGAAGTATTTGCCTGCATCATTTCACTGCTCAACTCTTCTGATAATTTATATTTCAGGTTTTAGAATTTTCACTCTTTAAACTTCTATGATATGAATCAAGCTAGTAAACCGATTTTTATGAAAAATGTCATTACATAGTCAAATATAGTAACATAATTGAAGTGTAAAAACAGAACATTTTGAAATTACTTTATTAGTCTTGAAAGTTATGAAACTATTTGATAGTATGAATTTGGTGGGAAGGAATGTTCTGAGCCCTGAACTAAAAAGTTAAATTTCTAATTTGGCTCTTTTTGAAGTAATGGAGTTTCTTTCTACTTGAACACTTTTGATGTGAAGATAAGTCTGCAGAATTAGAGTAAAGTTAACATTGCTTTGAAAGTATTTGCACTTTATCTTTGTGATGTGCCTTTTAAGAACAATAAAAAGATTTATTTCTGTCAAGTGGTGGTAAAAACATTAGGAGTGTCCTTAACTGCTTTGGTATTTCATCAAAGGCACAGATTATATATACCGTTGAAACCTGAAACAGAGGGACTAGACAAAGTTTATGTATCAACAGAAAGTAGTAGAGGGAGGAGAGCAGAGGGGAGACTAGACACCTTGACTGGTCTTATCCTAATGGATTATATAATTGAAAATCAAACTAAATATACCTGTAAGAAAAGGTCTATTAATAAGCTATTGATTATGATAATTTTAATAGTTCTGTTGTGAAGGGAAACGATTTTTCAGTATAACTGTCCTAAGAACTCTGGTTTATTGAAAATATAGGCTGTTATAAAACGATAAATATAAATTTACCCTAGCTATGAAAGTAAACACTTTGTGACTTCTGATTGAGAAGCTAGGAGTTTGTGGAATTAGTTGTATTAGAAAATCAAAAATCAGGAGCAGAAATATACAATAAAATGGAAAAGGACCTGAGAAAATTACTAGAAAGAAGATCCTGACTAGTCAGAATTCAGGGGCCACCCTAATCTTGTGGCTTGAAGGAATGAGGTTGAAACTAAGAAATGAAGTTGACTAGTAAATTATAGGTGCTGGAACTGAAAGGACAGATGTCATTTAAAAACTAGATTTTTTTTTCATATATGTCTTTTTCTTTCCTGGGATATTAAAAACAGTAACACTTGTACTACTCACACTGTTGCTCATCACTGTAAGTTACCAGTGTACAACAGATAAATACAAGATGTATCTCTAAAGATTTATAGATATTTGATACAATGATTTTATAAATTTAATGAAAAATGTTGCCTGTTACTTTTTATATTCCATTATCTGATAATGTAAGTTTATTTTACAAAATTATTTCTGAACCATACAGAAATTAGGAAATAAAAAATACCTTTTACCAAAAGTAGAAAAAATAAAACAAGAAAACAAACAGAGAGTGTTAGAAAAGGAGACATGATTTGCTTATTTTATTTGTTAAGGAAACTTTTGTTATGATTGTTGAATTAATGCTGGCTTATACGATTGTACTATATTTAGGAATACATCAACATACCTCTACATTATGCCTGCCATTCAGCCCTTTTGCTTCTTTTGACATATAAGTTGAGACAAGTTACAAAGTAACTGAGTTTACTAAAAATCAAGAGTGAGGACCTGGATCTAAACCCAGAACAGTCTCCAAATAAATAATGATGGAAAAACCGTCCAGATTCTTAGCTTCACAAGGAGAATTATGTACAATTCATAACATGAAACATTTCAAGGATTTCTACAAAGAAAACCCTGGTAGGTGTCTGGTTAATACATAGATCTGTTATTACCCATACATTAAGGAAAATAAAGTATTGTTAAAATTTATTTAGAAAAATATCTTCAATTTTATATTTTTTGAAGTTACTGAATTTGTCTGGAGGCAGAAGTTTCCCAAAAACTTAAAAAAAAAAAAAAACAACTTTTTTTTTTTTGGGGGGGGGACAAATTCTTAACAGGACTAAGTTAGCCACATCCTAACTCTTGGCTAGCCTCCCTTAATTGGGAGATGAGGGCTGCTCACTTACTGTTAAATTTTTTCAGTAACCCTCTGATCTTATCCCCCTTCCTTCCTTGCTCTGGTAGCCTCCATTCTACAGTCAGATTTCAAAGGTTTGTTTCCTCTGTTCCTTTGCTTGCTTTGTTTATATTCCACCTATAAGTGGAATCATCTGGTATTTGTCTTTCTCCTTCTGACTTACTTCACTTAGCATAATTCAATCCAGTTCCAACCGTCTGATTGCAAATGGCAGTATTCCACCGTTTTAATGGTTGAATATTACCCCACTGTATATCATATGCACCACATCTTAATCCATCCATCTGTTGTTGGGTGATTCTGTTGTTTTCACAATTTGTATTGTAAATAGCAGCACAATGAACAGAGGGAGGTATATTTCCCTTCAAATTAGTTTTAGAAACCTTGGAAAGGGAGTCTATTGGTCCTTGTGTCTATTTTCAGTACAATGTCATACTGCTTTTGATTGCTATAACTTTCCAGCAAAGACATCGCCCTTCTTGTTGTCAGATTATTTTTTTGTTTTTATTAGTTTGCTCTTTTTCTGGATTTCTGATAGGAATTGAATTAAATATGTATATCACTTTAGGTAAGAAGGTCATTTTAAAGGACATTAATTCTTCCAATTCATGAAAATAGAAAAGTTTTAGTAAAAATCTGCCATGAAGGTAAAGACTCTCCTTGGAGCATCATTACTCTTCCCAACTCCCTTTACTCCCACCCTCAGTTCCTTTTTTACTTTCAAGTGAAGATAATTTGCTCTATCAGAGTTGACTGATTCAAATACACATACTGCTTCCATGGGCTTCAATGAAGCAGATTTTATTTTATTTTTCCACTTTATTTCATTTGTTAATTATCTCAACAACTTTCCTTCAAATTTTTCACATATGTACAAATTTTAAATAGCTTGGGTCCTTTACTAGAACCAATTTCATATAGTTGGTATTAGCACAAGTAATTAGCTGCTTCTCTCTTTCACTGCCATAGATTTATCTCTACGCATTGAGTGTCAGTAGCAAAGTGTGGTCTTTGTCAAAAGTTCTTTTCATAGATTTTCAGTGGCCTAGAATTGGAACTCATGGAAAAAAAGACTGCAATCAAGAAACTATATTCACAATCACATTATGACATCATCTTAATGAAAAAAGTAAAGAGTTATACATATTTAGTTCCCTTCTCCATCCTTTTTTGCCACAGATGTATGGAGATAAATATATTTGACAGAAAATAAAACACATAAGAAACACTGTCCATTTTTCAAAGCCCATAAAACAAGCAAGTTTTTCACCTCAGAAGAAATTCTTGTTTCAGTAAGGACAAGTAGAAGTTGAATTTCTAAGAGAAAAACAGAAAAACACTCTATAAAGTTGCAAGTCCTAATATTTAGGAATTAAAACATTTGTCTGTATTTTCTTTTCTTTTCTTTTTTTGCGGACCTCTCCTGACCTGCCCACTACTCCCTTCAGCAGTGTATTTCAGTCAATATGACTGTTCTTTGCCCCTCTCTGTCTCTGGTGAATCCTCTCCCTGATCCTGCACTTATGACCTATACCCCAGTTCTGTGTGCAAACATAAATAAATCTTAAAAACACAATGTGGATTTACTTTACAATAGAGCTGTGAATGAAATTGTCTTTGAAGTTTAATTAAGGCAAATCTTTACTATTGATAACAGAAGATTAAACTGCTGTCAACAGTTTACAAAACTACTCACAAAAACATGGATGAATTTCAGAAACACTTCTGTGCTTAGTCAAAGAAACCAGACATAATAAGGTATTAATAATATGAATTCATTTATATATGATCTACAAATAAGTAACTGAAACTAATGAATGGTAGATAAAACATCATTGCCCTGAGTGTGAGGAGCAAAAGTGGGTACTAATTAATAAAGCAACATTGTGACGCATGGTAACATTCAAATCCTGACATGTTATGGACTATACATGTGTGTGCATTTGTCAAGCCTCACGAAATGTTAAACTTAAGATCTATACATTTTCCTTCCCATAGACTTTATTTTAATAGTAGGAAACATGTATGGTATGGAACCAGTTAAATATATGCATTCAAGTGTCTAGATTGAAATGTACATAAATCTACAACTCACTTTTAATGAAACTTATTCTGAGATCATGATATACTGATGGACAGAGAGAGATAGAAAAGATAAACAAATTTGTCATTAATCAAGTACATCAAAATGTTCATTGTAGAATCTTGGTGGGGACTACAGGTATTTACCATGTAATCCTTTCAACTTTTCTATCTGAACATTCTTCACATTTGGTGAAGAAAAGGCAACTTTTTCTCCCCAAGCCCACAAATATCTCCCCCCCCAATTTCTGTTAGGTCCTCTGAAATGCTCCTCATTAAGTCCATAGACTTGTTAGATTCTTTCCCAGTATATCATATTTGAAATGGAAACCCAGAGCAAATTAAAAAAAAAAAAAGTTTCCAGGAAAAAAATAAATAGATTAAGTAACTACTTACATACTAGGCGCTAGCATTTCTAATTTAACTATCGAGTGAATTTCTTTTAATTATATATTGTTTTAGGTGCTAAAATGTTTTTAGTAAAAATGGCCCTTTGGTTACTATGGCAACTGAAAACAGTTTAATACAACATCACAGCATTTATCAGGGTCTTGATGTCTTTGGATTAATGGGAGCAGCAAAATGTAAAAAATTCCTAAATAAATATTCTGAAAAATCATTTAAGAAAGAGAAAAATACCTTCTTCATCATTCTATCACAATCCAATCTCTTATAAGAAATATTTTAGGAGAGACTCTTCTGTCTTCTGCTGAGTTTCAACAGTCTAGAACATTTAATCCCACATCTGGGTACTTGATGATCATAGTCAAACCAAGTATTAATCTTCAAAAATATAAAAATTGCTAACAAACAATCCCTTTTACCTATTCATACTTCATATCCTAGTGTTTTGCACTTGTCTTCAAATAAAGGAGCAAAGGGAACAGAAGGATTGCTATTCTTCTGTTAAAAACAATTTGGTTTTAGAAATAAAATGTCATATTTGAGGCTATGCTCATAAAATGTAAGGTAGAGAAAAGATTCTCATGCTTATATCTCTTTAAGTTGGGTATCTAGCAGAATTCATCCAAATTTAGCTAAACTTATTTATTTAAGTCCACAAATAGGTGTTATCCTGAAATTTGTAGAGAAAACAACAGCTTATGGAGCTTATGAACTTAAAGAACTAAGGAGTAGGAGACTGAAGTTCAAACAGATCTGTTTTGTTTTTTTTTTTTAATTTATTTATTTATGCAAACAGAACTGGGTTTCAGGCCAGAGATGCAGGGTCAATGAGAGGATTCACCAGAGACAGAGTGGGGAGCAGAACAGACCGACTGACAAAGTACACTGCTGAGGGGCACAGTGGTGTGTCAGGAGAGGTCTGTCTCCCATGTGGATCACCCCTTTGGAGGGGATCAAACTCATGCTGCAGTGGCTTTAGCTTCTTAGTGCTGTGCTATAACCTGCTGTGCCACCAGGGAGGGCCCGAGTGATAATAATTTTAAGGAAAAGTTCACTCAATTCCCTACAAAAGTTAAACAACCTTTCTAAATTTGTTGAGATACCACATAGTGACCATTTAAGTTGTTTACACTCTGTCAAACTGCTACAAAGATGGCCATTATCTTCAAAAGGATTCCTCTGGCAGAGTTGAAAGCATAATTTGATAGTGCATGCAAATTCAAAGGTAAGACTGATAGAAGGGAAAAAGAAATGTAGAAGTATAACTCCGTATGGAATCTCTGTAAGAAGTGAACCCTGGTGATGCAGCAGATTAAAGCACAGCACTAAGAAGCTAAAGCCACTTCAGCATGTGTATGGTCCCCACCCGGGAGGTGACCCACATGGCGCAGCAGACCTCTCCTGGCCCACCCGCTGCTGCTCTCCTCAGCAGTTTACTTTGTCAATCTGCCTGTTTAGCTCCCCTCTCTGCCTCTGGTGAATCCTCTCACCGTCCCTGCATCTCTGGCTGTCCCCAAGCTCTGTATACACAAATAAATAATTTTTTTAATTAAAAAAAAAAGTGGAGCCCCTCCTGACCCTATCAGTTCATTTATTAACTATATAACATTATTATCTCAATTCTCTAGACCTGTTTCCTTGTTTGAAAATTAAAACGATTAAGATCTTTCCATCTGTAAAAGTCTTTAAAACATAATATTTTCATCAAGTTTGAAAAAAATATTCTAATATGTATTTCTAAAGATTTATTTACTTATGCATTCAGACCTGGGCTACAAGTTAGAGGTGCAGGGTGGTGAGAGGATTCACCAGAGACAGATTCGGGAGAAGAACAGGTTCACTGAGGAAGTACACTGCTGAGGGGAGCAGTAGGCAGGTCAAGAGAGGTCTGCCGTACCATGTAGATCACCTTTGGTGTGGGATCGAACTCATGCTGAAGTGGCTTTAACTTCTTAATGCTGTGCTTTAACCTGTTGCACCACCAGGGAGGGCCCAATTATTCTAATATTTTAAGTCTTTTGAATTCTGCACGAGAGATAAGTATGACTATAGGAGATGCAAAATGCATTGTGCCAGGCATTTTCTTATGATGTAGAATCTGATACTTATATTAATCCTCTGATTAACCTTAGGGAGGAATTGCAAACCTAAGGAAAGATTTAAAGAAACAAGGAAACAGATACAGAAAATTGCCCCAGGTCATATAATTGTTATATCAAGAGTGAAAATCAAGCTTCCAATTACAATCCCTCCATGACTAATTAATATGATATCCAAGTGTTCCTTCCCTCTAGACTCTCCCAATGGCACCTTCTTCCACAACCCATGTGGAGTTGGGACTCTGAAGAGCAGTTGTCCATTGATTTAACACTAAATAACCATACACAATTTGATAAGTATTTTCTACTGAGGCCCTAATTTCCTAATGTTCAGACTCAACAACAGTGGCTTCCAACATCTAACCATTTGTAATTCTATGACAATCATTTGAATGTCTATTTATTATCAATTCCTTTTCTGGTGCTCTTGCCCCAATATCATATGACTTAAGAAGTGGCATAACTCAATCCTTATTGCAGAGATCCAACCAAATAAATAATAGCAACACAAAATGTATTATTTATAAACATTAAAAGTGAGATTTGAAATATATTTAGAAAACACAATTGATATGACTTAGCTACAGATTAAATATAAAAGCATGAGAAAATGGGAGGAATAGGACACTTCAGTTTCTAGCTTTTTTTTTTTTTTTTTTTTTTTTTTTTTAAAGATTTATTTATTTATTCATACAGAACTGGGGTACAGGCCAGAGGCTCAGGGACGGTGAGAGGCTTCACCAGAGACAGAGTGGGGAGCAGAACAGGCAGATTGACGAAGTACACTGCTGAGGGGAGCAGCGGGCGGGTCAGGAGAGGTCTGGCTCGCCATGTGGTCTCCTCCGGGGCAGGCGGCAGGCGGGAATCGAACTCATGCGGAAGTGCCTTCAGATTCTCAATGCTGTGCTTTAACCCGCTGCGCCACCAGGGAGGGCCAGTTTCTAGCTTTTATAATATAGTGACAGTGCTGTATTTCACAGTTGGCCAAGAGAATACAGATAAAGTGATGGAGTATTTGCTTACACACCCAAATTTTCAATTTTCTAGTTATTTTTTTTTCTTTAATATGAGATTGTTGCTGGTCTTTCATGGTAAGAAAACTGTAAGTCTAGTATGAAACTATACTCATGCAAACATATGGGGAGAGTGTGGGTAAAGGAGAACCTATGAATTAAGAAAGAAAATGTGTTATAATCATGTCTCCTCAATCCATAGATAGGGTTACATAGAAGTTAAAATATCCAAGATCAGAAATCTACCCACATGATCCCTAGCCCTCACAGTTCTGCACAACTCATCTATTTCTGCACAACTCAAGTATTCACTTGTGCAGAATATGTTCTGTGAATTTCTAAGAACCTCACTCCCAGGTGGTAGTGAAACAAAACAGGATTAAAACCACACTAACGTTAAGCTCTTACTAGTGTTTTTCTTTTCTACCACCCAGTTCAGTCTAAATGGCTCATATTTCAATTCATAATCTTAAATCGGTTTTCCAAGGATAATGTTCCACTGAGGTATGTACAGGAGGAATAGATGATTGGCTTTCTATGACACTGAGAAACAGAAAAAAAATGTGGTAATAATGATAATACTTGCAAAACCCTAAGTATCTACTTCCAAATTTCTCTATAAAATTTCCCATGAGCATTTTTCTTCAATTCTGTTCTGTTATTACATCCTGTATATGCACCACATATTATATAATAATTAATATTCAAACTTTGCAGCTGCCTGCAAAGGAATGAGGATTTCATTCTGTGTAATTCTACAGCTGCTATAATTGCTGCTACAGCATTTCACAATTCCTGAGTTTCAGCAAAATAAAGATTCTGTTCATAGATCATTGTCTCTTAGTTTTCAAATCACCTTTAATAGTACCTAGAGAATATTTTTTTTTTTAAAGATTTATTTATTTATTTATACAGAACTGGGGTACAGGCCAGAGGCTCAGGGGCGGTGAGAGGCTTCACCAGAGACAGAGTGGGGAGCAGAACAGGCAGATCGACGAAGTACACTGCTGAGGGGAGCAGCGGGCGGGTCAGGAGAGGTCTGGCTCGCCATGTGGTCTCCTCCGGGGCAGGCGGCAGGCGGGAATCGAACTCATGCGGAAGTGGCTTCAGATTCTCAGTGCTGTGCTTTAACCCGCTGCGCCACCAGGGAGGGCCGAGAATATTTTTAAATAATACTTTTTTAGAAAAATTTAATGGGCAGAACTGAGTGAAGAACTGAGTGACTTACAATTCTCACTTCTGTATCAATCAAAGGAACATTAATAGAAATAGGAGCATGTAACACACATAATGTCATATATCGAAATACCTTTGGAATGTATGTAATGCTTACTTTTTACTTCTTGATATTTCCAATATTCACACATCTCTCTATTATTATTACCTGTTGCCTAATACATTTAACTCCACATATTATTTTTTTAAAAATTATCACTACAGTTCCAGTGAAAAAGCATCTTAGAGTCTTTTTCAAACTCAGTAAGATAAAATGAACCATTTGTGGTAGATAGTTTTAAAGATGGTCCTCAATGAGCCTCAACTCCTATTGTTTATGCACTGTGCAAACCCCTTCCATCAAGTATGGACTGATAGGAGGAGTGCCTTGCTTTTAAAGAACAGAATAGAGCAAAAGTAATGCATTTCAATTTTATCTGAACCTTAAGGGATGAAATCAAGACATCAGTCTTTATTTATTTATTTACTCACTTAATTAATTAATTAATTTATTTATTTACTTATTTATTTATTTATTTATATAGAAATGGGATACAGCCAGCGGTGAGAGGATTCACCAGAAACAGAGTGGGGAACAGAACAGGCTAATCAATGAAGTACACTGCTGAAGAGAGCAGCGAACAAGGCAGGAGAGGTCTGTTGCACCATATGGATCACCTCCAGGGTGTGAATCAAACTCACAGAAGTGGCCACAGCTTGAATTAGCAGTGTTCCAACCCACTGCACCACCAGGAAAGTCCTAGCTTCAGTCTTAAAGGTCCCCAGGTAACTCCAATTTGAAGTTAAATTTAAGAAACACTAGCAAAATTTTAGAAACAACACGGTATCTAGCCCTTGGACATTCTCTTTTCCCTATCAACTGTTAGTTCCTTAATGATCTCACCAGAAATGTTTTAAATCTTGTGTCCAAGAGTCCAGCATGGATTTATCCTTTGAAACCTACCTGCCTATAACCAACAACCAACTCAATAGGGTACTTACTTCAAATTAGTATTTTGAAGCTGAATTCACAATCTTAACCTGCAAATTTGTTCCCCCCATAATCCTCCTCTCAGTAATTGTCAACTCTGCACTTCCAATACTCAAGGGTACTGAAGGAGGATGTATAGCTTACATGTAATCTATTAGCAGCTTTGGTGGGCTCTATTTTAAAAATACATGCAAAAATTCAACTTTCTTTTTTCACCTTCACTACTGTCACCCTGGCAGAAGTCACCACCACATATCATCTGGAAGCCTGTTAACTGCCCTAGCTGCTTTTTTTTTTTGCTTCTTACAGTCTACAACCCATGCAGCTGCAAGTTTTTAAAATATGTTAGATTATTTCACTTATGAAATCAATGGTTTCCAACCTCACTAAGACTAAAAATGCAAGTTATTATAGAAACCAGCAGACCTCTTCTGTTTCTCCCACTGTTCCCTCAGCAGTGTATTTTGTCAATCTGCCTGTTGTGCTCCCCACTCTTGTCTCTTGTGAATTCTCTCAGTACCCCTGCACCTCTCACCTGTACCCCAGTTCCATATGCATAATCTTTTTTTAAAAAAGGAAGCTATTATAGAAACATATGAGGACATATACAATTTCTTTTTCCATTTATGACCTTCCTAACTTAGTTATCTATATATAATTCAGCCACACAGGTCAATTTGACATATACCAACCACAAGACACCAACTTTACTGCCACCTCATGGTCTTTGCAATGTTTTCATGCTACTTGAAACACTCATCCATTAAAAATTCCTTTGTGTATTTCTTTATTGTTTTCTGGTATTTGTTAAAACACCACCAGCCTTCTCAGACTCTAACTTAAATTTCAGCTCTCCCCCACTTCTTATCATCCTTTAGTTTTTCTTAATAGCCTCATCAATACTTAAACATACAATCATACACACACAAATTAATATTGTGTGTCCTTGTCTACATATAAGCTCCACAAGGAAAGATATTTTTGCCTGATTTGATGTAAATTTTATATACAGTAGTAGGGCTTGATGTACAATAAGCATTCTAATTTGCTAAATTTTTATATAAATATATAAAATTTAGTACTTATTTTAGAAAAAAAATGTGCTATATGCATATCATCATCATTCCCCTATAAATGTTAATTACACCTTGGGTCTGTTTAGAATTTAGAGATAGGCTATTTAATGTTTACATAGAATCATTCATTTTTCTTACTCAATTAGTTTTTACTGAGGTAATGTTGGTTCACAAGGCTATACAGAGGCCCAGGCTCTAAATCATATCTCTTGAAATGTATGTTACCATACCACAGTGACCATTAAACACCCACAGTTCTCTACCACAGTCTATTATGTCCCTTACCCCTTTGGTCCTTGACTTCTCCCTTCCCCTATGGTAGCCCAAGTTCTACAGTCATATTTTTGTTTGTTTGTTTGTTTAAATTTTTAATTAAAGTACCATTTGTTACATTGTCACTTAGAAGTACAGATCTCCCGGCCCTCCCTGGTGGCGCAGTGGGTTAGAGCACAGCACAAAGAAGCTTGAGCCCCTCTGCATGAGTTTGATCCCCGCCTGCCCTGGAGTTGACCACATGGCGCGGGCAGACCTCTCCTGACCAGCCCACTGCTCCCCTCAGCAGTACACTTCATCGATCTGCCTGTACTGCTCCTGGCTCTGTCTCTGGTGAATCCTCTCACCCTCCGCATCTCTGCCTGTACCCCAGTTCTGTATGAATAAATAAATAAATCTTAAAAAAAAAAAAAGAAGTACAGATCTCCCACTTCTAGTGTTGTTATTGTTTATTAACCCTCTCATCTGAGATGGTGCTCTTAGGTTCTATGAACAATACCATTCTCACCAATGTACTCTTATTTTTTACTCTACCACAGATTATATTTCAGGGTCATACATAAAGGTGGACACTAAAATCAATCTATATGGACATTTCATCACTATATACCCCCCAGCTTCCATTCCAATACTGCCTCAACAGAATATGTTTTTGCAGCATAAAGAAAAAACACATAATAGCCACATACTTTATCAGCACAGATATATATATTAAAGATTTATTTATGTGTGCATACAGAACTGGAGTACAGGCCAGAGGCTCAGAGGTGGCGAGAGGCTTCACCAGAGACAGAGAGGGGAGCAGAACAGGCAGATAGACGAAGTACACTGCTGAGGGGAGCAGTGGACGGGTCAGGAGAGGTCTGCCACGCCATATGGTCACCTCCGGGGCAGGCGGGAATCGAACTCATGTGGAAGTGGCTTTAGCTTCTCAGTGCTGTGCTTTAATCTGCTGCGGCACTAGGGAGGGCCAGCACAGATTTATTTTAATGAATTTCTTGCATATAACACAATTTTTATATAAGCACTTACATAAAAATCCATTCTTATATTCTGGATTATACACTTTAGAAATTAACTATTTAAATTTCACCAAGCTATCAGCTAAGTCAAGACCCTTTTTCTTACTCATTTTAACAGAATTTGTAGTTAATGAAGATTAATACTTAATGAGGACATTAGCCAGATTTTTGTATGAAGAGTAAATTTTGTGATAGAATATAACTGAAAATCCATTTTAAAACATAGTTTGAGGTGGCTTGCATTGATAGATTAAAGAAAAGTATATCAAAGTAAATATTTCTAAATAAAAGATTAACAGAATGATAGTATCTTTGCTTCATCTGTAATGGAAAAGGGAATCATTTCTATGAAATAACAGCTATGTTTAGGTAATGCTTAATATATGACAGATTTCACAGACACACACACACATACACAAAGAAAGCAGAGATTCCCTATTTGCAGTATCATCTCCTATGAGACTTTCACATTTTTATATGATTTTTAATGCACAGAAATCTATCTGGATTTCCTACTGATTCTATTTCCTAGTAGTACCTCCCCTCATATTCCTTCCAACTATGTCTTTCTAATTTTAACAGCTATAAATCATAAATAGTTGCAACAGCAACAAACAATTGGAGTTACAGGTGATTTGAAAGCACATTTGAAGTAGGACTAATTGTTTTGAATCACATGTATCAATTAAGAGTCACAGAATAATACAGGTAGGCATTTTTTTAGCATTGCAAATCTCATCTGCGAGTGAGCCCATAAATTAAAAGCACAGCTCTTAAAAGCAATGCAGGTGTGCAAGTTTAAAATTTTAGAGTTGGAAAGAAATGTTCTATCAGAGAATTTCTATCAAACAAAGAGAGTGATCTATAACTGTCATTGCATTCTAGGTTAAGTTTATCATGAAAATATGGAGCCTTCACACAAGGGAGGTAGGTTCAAGCAGCAATAACTAAGTTGGCAGAACTGAACAAACCCTTCCACAGTGGCCAGAATCTAACGACTTGCTAGTGTTCAAAGAAGCTCAGTGACTGGGGCTCTCCCTGGTGGTGCAAGGGGTTAAAGCACAGCACTATGAAGCTAACTGCAGTTGCTTCAGTATGACAGCAGAAATGAAATCCCAGGTCAGGCAGGTCATCCACATGGCAAGGCAGACCTATCCTGTCTTGCCCGCTGCTCTCCTGAGCAGTGTACTTAATCAATCTGCCTGTTCTGCTCCCCATTGTCTCTGGTGAATCTCTCATCCACCCCTGGCCCCCATACCTCTAGCCTGTACCCCAATTCTGTATGCATAAATAAATAACTTAAAAATAAAAAAGCTCAGTGACCAGCAAAATTTAGGAGTATAAGAAGTTTTAGCTGGCACCCCTCATGGCTTTCATAGAAAGAAGTAGGTTCTTCCCAGATACAGAAATTACTACAGTCTAAAAATACAGCTTAACAATCATAGCTATCACGTACTATATACTTTGTAATATATACATTACTACATGAATAAAGAGAGGGTCAAAAGAGATCTGTGATAAATTAGCATTAATCCAGTTTTACAAATAAAGTAACCCAAAGAGCTTGTATTTTTTTCAAAGCAAAAAAGTACTAGAGGCAAAATTTTAACGTAGACAAGACTCCAGAGTTTAGTAATATACTGTCTGATAGTATACAAAACTTAAGCATTGTATTCACAATATCTGGTAACAACTCTAGTAGGAATTCAACAAAATCAATTGAATACATTAATAACAAAGGCACTATCCAGGCTATTAAATGGTTTATTAAATGTTAGTCTATCAAAAAATATATATATTTTTTTTGCTTCTTTGACTATCTTAAATCTACTAAAGAGCAAGGGGAAAATGCTAAATATATGGTGACATAGCATCCAGAGACCACCTACAAGTTGGCAGTCAGTCAACGTTCTATAAAAGATAGTAAATTCACAGGCAATACAGATCTCTGTAGCAACACTCATTTCTGACATCATAAAAAGCTAGTCTTAAGTGATATATAAATTAATGCATGGTGTGTCACAATAAAATTGCATTTATGAACACTAAATTTTGAATTTCATGCAATTTTCACAGGTCATGAAATATTATTCTATGTTTGATTATTTCCAACCATTTTACAATGCAAAATTTATTCTCAGCTCAAGGGTCATACATACAAAAAGCCAGGCAGAAGGAGTAGCCTGCTGTTTGAACACAAGCAGCAGTTTGCTGTCCTCTACTCTCAATCACACTTGGAGGCTCTTCACAAAGAGTTAGATTTCAAAAGAGAATGGAGATGTGCTTCCAAACTGGCTTAGAATCATCCAAACATGCTTTGTGTGTGTGTTATAAAATCACAAACAAAAAATAAAGTCATTTAAACATCAAAATTTGAGACAAGGCTAAAAGTGAAACAGTTGAAACAATAAAAATAAGAAGAATCATATTATCCAGTTAACCAGCAAGAATTGGGTGATTTATAAGATGAGAGATATCAGAGGACACTATTTGAAGCACCAAACACATTCAGAAATAGATAAGTCATAAAGATAACATCACCTCGGGCCTAAATCTATCTGTTTCAGTCAAGGTGAAAATTGATTCTTTTTAAATAAGCTGACTCAAACCCTTAATGTTCAAGTTAACATGTTCCTATATTAGAAAATATGTAAGAAAGTGTCCCTCCCTGGTGGTGCAATGGGTTGAGATGCCGCACTACAAAGCTAGCCGCAGCCTCTTGAGTGTGAGTTCGATCCACCGGCACTGGAGGTAAACCACATGCCCAGCAAGACCTCTCCTGTCTCGCCCGCTGCTCCCCTCAAGCAGTGTACTTGGTCGATCTGCCTGCTGTGCTTCACACTCTGTCTCTGGTGAATCCTATCACCCCCTGCACCTCTGACCTGTGATCCAGTTCTGTGTGCATAAATAAATAAATCTTAAAAAAAAAAAAAAGTATGGAAGAGAGAACACAGTTTTGTTTTGTTTTGTTTTCACCTGTACTAGAAAACTGAGAGAGACTTCATGTCTGTCAACCAGATTTTTGTCACCTTTCAAAGAATTCCTATACCCAGGCCAGACTGTTGAATGGTGCTAGAGAAAACATGCACAATCTATCATGCAGGTGGGACCAACGTAAAACCTTTTATCCTTCCCTGGCCAGGTCCTTCTCCTTTTCTTTACAAAGGCATCACAAGGAGCTCTTCACCCTTTTCAAGCACTAGCTCACCCCACTCCCTCTCTCTGGCTTCCTCTCAGGCTGATGACCTTGTTTCAGTTTCACACAGAAATCGAAGCTGTCAGAAAAAATAGCCTTCGACTTCTTGCCCCTGAGTGACAAACCTCAGGATCTCCTTTCACTCTTTCTTTCAAGTCTCAGAAGCTAAAATGTTCTTTTGTTGTGTGACCTTCATTATCTGCCCTCACCATCTCATCTGAAACAAAGACTTTTCTCTACCTCTTGTTATCTATGTTTTCTGTATTTTCAAAGATATCTTATTGCCCTGTTTTTTCTACAAAGTGTGTAAACAAATTCACAAACCAAATCCTTTCCAACTGTGCTGTCCTCTAGCTATTGGCTTATATTTTAGCCTTTCTATCACATCCTCATCCTTACCTCCCACTCACTTGTCCTGGCCATTCATGACTTCATAATGGCCCTTAGACATCATGGGAAAATATTCCTGACAATCTTCTCACCTTTGCATTAAATGTGTAATAGTATTGTTATATTAATGAAAAAACATAAGCACAGTTTATAATTTTTATTAAATAATTTTTTAAATTAAGTTTTCATTTGCTCCTCATAAAATCTCTCATAAAACTCCATATAATGTAGTGAGAAAAATTCTGCCTAGCTAAGCTTATTTTAGGACTAAATTGATCCAAATCTGAACCACATTAGTTTTATCATTTGAGATAGTGAAGTTACTCAAAATTTCCATCTTTAAATACAAACAAATGAAACATATGAAATATGACTATCTTCTTTTGAATTTCTCATTATTGTATGCTTTTAACTAATAATTACAATTTCTTAGAAATGTAGAGAGTAAAAGCCCTTAAATGTCTCAACTCTATCTCACAACTATTATTAGCACTGTCTCTAACTCACACAGACCTTTAGCTTTATACAAAATATGTGGATGTGTGTGACATTATAACATTACAAGTCATAATTTGGAATTAATTTTATTTTTAGATTTATTTATTTATGTATACAAGAACCAGGGTACAGGCCATAGTGGGGAGCAGAACAGACAGATGTACTGAAATACTGTGCTAAGAAGAGCAGTGGGCAGGTCAGGAGAGGTCTGCCATGCCATGTGGGTCACCTCCCTGGCTAGGGATTAAACTCATGCTGCAGTGGCTGCCAATAGCTTTAACCTATCATGCCACCAGGGAGGGCCCTGTAACTAATTCTTTTAAGTTCTCATTTTGTCTGACATCTGTTTAACATTTGACACAATTGTTTACTCCTTTCCTCTTGAAATTCTCAATTGGTTATTCAGTGACAACACAAAAAGTAAGACCCACTACCACCTTGCCCCTGCACAACTTGCCATACTTCACCTTGACTAAGATACCTGTAAATACACAATTTTCACAAAACGTTCTTTTAACTGCTCAAGTAAACATCGCTATTCCTATTGTGTATTTCTCGTAATTCTTTTTTTCTTTTTTAGTTTTTAAGTCTATATGCACGTACTTGAAGGAAAAAATGAGTTGTTGCTATATCTCTAGCAATAATTTTAGGAATTCTTTGCTCATCATAATTATCACAGAAACTATATTGGGCATCTAGCATGATTTCAATATTATTCTGGACTTTTTATCTGCATTATATCATATTTATAACAATTCCATCTCTACTTTATAAAAGTGGTAACTGTGGGACTTGGACAATCTAGGTAACTTATCCAAAGTTGCAGAGCTAGAAAATAGTGACTATACAAACTCAAGCATGGGAGTGTCAACAACTGTGTTTTTCTCACCAAGGAACTCAAAGTTAGCACTTGATATTAACATTTATTTAGTCCTATGTGATTATTTACCCTACTTTATGGTCCCATCCTCAATAAGAGACAAAGGACCCAATTCTTTTTGCCTACTTGCAAAACAAGAAACAGGTATGTCTTTATATTCAATATTGTAGGTTGGTTCATTCACTTTAGAAAAGGTGAAGCTAATGAATTTTGGGAGGATTCTTTCAAATAAGTTTCTTCACAGTGATTTTATAAGTATGAAGGAAATATATCTTCACTGAGGTCTCTGTATGGTGTTATTGGAAAAGTCCTGGCATATATTTGCAAAGAAAACAGAAAGAATACATTGAGACTTGTCCAACAACTCAAAATTGTCCAACAAGGGATATTTTCCACATTCATGTTCATTCCACATGCTACTAAGCAGGAAAGAAATAAATTAGTTACTAAGTCATATGTTAGTCTGGATGTTTCAGGAAGTTGCAGTTATAAATTAATTTTCCCTGATCTAGCTATTATTCTAATGTTCTACATAGTTCCTAGCTTGTTTCTAACTGCTATTAGTTTACCAAAATAGTAACTAAGTTGATGAAAATGGAGTATCTGTATTCAGTTCAGTCACAATTTTGCACACCTTGAGATTTAGAACTAGTTGCATCCCATCTTTAAAATCTTGATGGTCAACTGATGTTGATGAAGTTTAATTTACCTACAACTGTTATCAGTTCATCATTCTTTGTATTTAAATCATCGATAGCATTGCCTTAAACCTCCACCTTGAACCTTAAAATTTCCACTATGAGGATGGAATGTATTTGTCTTTGTGGTGCTAAGAGAAAAATAAAGGAAGTATTTACATTTGCAAATACGACATGCATGCGAAATGGTATCACTACGCTGAGATTGCCAATTATGAACAAGGCATGAAATGTTTCTGTGAACTGAATGCTAAAACAATCTATGTCTTCATAAATATATAGTATGTATATTTTGTTTAAAAAAATCAGAAAATGAGTAGGAAATTAGGAACACTTCTTTTTCAGAAGAGAGAAGTTGATTATTTTGTGTATGAAAAGCTTAAGAAATAATGTAAACTGTAATATAAAAAATGCGGACATTATAAACAGTAAATCTTGGCAAAAACCTATAAAATAATTGCTGTTTATATATTACTTTAACTCTATCTCATGAATAGCCTTTTGATTCTAGAGAGACAGCATATTGATATGGTGCCAATAATAATACATTTTCATTATCTAAAGTAATCATTAAAAACACTTCATCTTTTTTAAAATAATGTAAGTTTACTTTTACATCATTGTATGCTTTTTTCTATCTCAGTTGAAATTCCCATGAGCTTCCATCACCAAATCACCCATGTGCCATCACCATAGTCCAGTGCACTTCCCTCCCTCCACCGTTTTTGACCCCATCCCCCATTCCATCCCCATAAAATGCCTCTGGTATATAGTTGTTCATTATTATCATTATTTTCTCCCCTGGTCCTTTAAACTCCTGCTGTGAGTGAAGTCATCAGGTATTTTTCATTTTCTTTCTGTCTTATCTCACTAAGCATGATCTTTTCCAGGTCCATTCATGTTCCTGCAAAAGGCATGTGTTTATTTTATTTTATTTTGGTTGCTGAGTAATATTTCATTGTGTATATGCACCACATCTTTTTAATTCAGTCATCTACTTTTGGGCATTTGGGTTGTTTCTATGTCTTCACACTGTAACAACTAAGCAGTCATAAACATGGAGGTTGCAGGTATCTTTTTGAATCAGTGTTTCTGTGTCTTTTGGGTAGATATCTAGGTGTGGGATTGCTGGGTCATATGGGTCATATAGAAGCTCCATTTATAACAGTTTGAAAAACCTCTAAACAGTTTGCCGTAGTGGTTGTACTAGTTTGCATTCCCACCAGCAGTGCAGGAGAGTTCCTTTCACTCCACATCCTTGCCAACATTTGTTGTTGCTAGTTGTTTGAAGATGTGCCATTCTCACTGGGGTGAGGTGGTATCTCATTGTGGTTTTAATTTGCATCTCCCTTATTACGAGTGATGTTGAACATTTTTTCATATGTTTGTTGGCCATCTGCATTTCCTCTTTAGAGAAGTGTCTTTTTAGCTCTTCTGCCCATTTTTTGATGGGGTTGCTTATTTTTATTGAGTTTCATCAGTTCTCCATATATCTTTGTGATAAATCCTTTATCACTAGTTTCGTGTGAGAAAAAGTTTTCCCAATCAGTTGGATGTCTGTTTTTTGTAATGTCTCTTTTGCTGTACAGAAGCTCTTTAACTTGATGTAGTCCATCCACTTATCCTTGCCTTCAATATCGTTGTGTTGGGTGCTGTATCTTCAAAGATGTTACTGAAGTATATGTTGTATAATGTTTCACCCATCTTTGCTCCCAGGTTTCTGTTCTTTATGGTTTCTGTTCTTAGGTCTAGGTCTTTAATCCACTTTGAGTTGATTTTTGTGCAAGGTGCGAGGTAATGATCTAGCTTCATTTTTTTTTTTTCCATGTAGCTTCCCAGTTTTCCCAATACCATTTGTTGAACAAACTTTCTTTGTTCCATTGTATCTTTTTTACTCCTTTGTCAAAGATTAGCTGCCCATAAACTTGTGGGTTTATATCTGGGTTTTCTATTTGAATCCACTGGTCTTTGTGTCTGTTTTTGTTCCAGTACCATGCATTTTTGATTATTGTGGCTTTGAAAATACTGCATCTTTTAAACATGTGTTTTAACATTCATTGATAACTTGTTACACATTCATCACATGCACAATGATTAATATCTACAGAATGCCTACTATGTGTGTGAAATGTCTAAACCAATTTCTATACTTCCAATTATTTACAAGTTTGAAGTTTGCTTACTGATGACTGAACAATATTTCAATACCCAAAATGAACTAGTAGTTAAAACAGGAGAATCCCTTCCTATTTGAGCAGAAATTAATTAGAGAAAGTATAAATCTCTTTTGTTCAGAACTTAGGACTAATTATTTTTAAATGCATAACACGATAAAATACAGTTTTATAATATCTAGTGCTAATGCAGGTAAACAGATGAGTTTCTAAAAAACAATGAGTTACTTCTCATTGAAACAAAGATATGCTTCTAAGGAAAAGAAGCTTAAAATAAATTATTGAAATTATGTTTAAAGATATCCAGTAAAACTTACCACATGGCAAAACAATTTATTTTCATCTGATAGAATCAGTACATAGTCCTCCTTTTTTTTTTTTTTTTTCATTTTTCTCCCAAAAGCTGATTTAGGTTATAATTTTTAATGGATTGGGAGGAAATAGATGGTACTATAAAGAAATTCAGTGATTTTAGATTTCCAAGATTCATGATCTAGAGAGCATATCATAAATGCCTTTTCCAGCTTACCCTGGCAAAGTAATCATTATGTTAGAGATTTTTGTATTTTTTACTTACAGAATTTTGGATGACTGGAGCACAATTACTGACCTATTCACATTTGTATCCCAAGCAAAGTAACTAGAACTTTGTATGCTCATTAAATGAAAAATAAAAGGAGGATAATGAAATGTAAGAGAGAGAACTTTTGGAGTCAAAAGACTTGAGTGTAGAAATTACTTCATATTTTACAAAGCAGCTGTATATAAAACCCAAGAAACTGGGAAGTGATATGGCTTTTATTAGTACTGTGGGGAAAATATTCCTGTTTCTCTTCTATGTTTATAAAACAATGGTATTCCCTCCCCTCCTTGTGGTGGTGTGGTATCTTTTGACCAATGCGTTGAATATGCAAGTGATGTCATCCATCAAACCAGACCTGAGCTAGCAATGTAAGCCTCCTAAGTCTTCTGTTCTCCTCTAGCACAGACACATGTGCTGTCATCTTGGGATTTTGTGTTTCTGTGACTAAAGCAAGACCACCTCTTTCTCCCAATCTGATGGATTTGTCACTTGGGTAGCAATATTTTTAAAAGCTATTTTAAAGTCACTGAAAAATGCAGGTCATTTTTTAGTATAGCATAACTTACCCTACCAGACTGATATATGTAGGTAAAGCAATCATTTGGTCTTCATATAACAAAAATGAGATGCCGAGAAATGAAGAAATATTTCCAAGGTGTGTTTGAGTCAATAGCTACAAAAGTAATATGTAGCACGTACACCACACTTGTCTCTGAGTAAAAATATAGGGCATTTGATGCCCAAAAGTAGATGACTGGATAAAAAAGATGTGGTACATATATACAATGGAATATTACTCAGCAACCAAAAAAGAGAAACACATGTCTTTTGCAGCAACTTGGATGGAGCTGGAAAAGATCATGCTTAGTGAGATAAGCCAGAAAGAGAAAGAAAAATACTGGATGATTTCACTCATAGCAGGAGTATAATGGACCAGGCGAGAAAATAAAAATACTGAACAACCATATGCCAGAGACATTTTGTGGGGGTGGAGTGGGGAATGGGATCAAAAATGAGGGGGGGGTGGTAAATGCACGGGATTATGGTGGTGGCACACGGGTGATTTGGTGATGGGAAACCTGCGGGGATTACAATTGAGATGGGAAAAAAAAATGTGCAAAATGATGTAAAAATAAACTTTTGTAATAAATAAAAAATATATATATAGGGCATTTGTACATCCAATTTAAAGGAAAAAAATATTTAAATGTATTTAACTGAGCATAAGTATGTATTTCATATATAATTTTAGAATATATGTAGGTAACAATGGAAATTATCAATGTAACAATTTCAGTATAATTATATTATTGTTTAATTTTAGTCTTCTTTAATGAAAATGTTTAAGTATATTTTGAAGCTTAAAACTGTTTAGTTTTACCCAAAAGTCTGAAACTTTAGAAATGTTTATACATACCATCTGGTTTTTGAAATTATCTCCTTGTTAAAATAGTATGTAGTTTTATTTGTTTGCTTGGAAAATGAACTTGTTTAGTAATTAAGTTATCTTCAGATACCTTTTAATAATTAGACATTTTATAGTACATACTCTTACCAAAGTTGCAAGCAAGCAAGTATTACTGTAATACTATATACATTTCAGTGTGTGTGTGTGCATGTGTGCATGTGTGTGTATAGTATATATATATACACACACACACAACCTAATTTCATAATTGTGTGTGTGTATATATATATATATATATATACATAACATATATATAAATACATGCCTAGTTTCACACACAATTATGAAACTAAGTATCAAGTGGATTATAAACCAATGTAGACTTTTCTTTTTTTAATATAATCTAAAAATTTGCATTTCTGCTGCTGATATTCAGGATTCTTTTTCTTACTTCTATTGACCTTGATAAAAATATATAAACAAACTAAACTTTCTCTTGAACAATAAAACATATTTTTAAGAGCATTAATTAAATATAGTTTATATTGTGCTATGTAGCCTACCCTTTCTACCAGTAATTATGTTTTTCAGGAATTAAAAACATTCCCTCTAGATTGAAGGGTAGTGCACAAGGACAATGCAAAAAGGGACTAAGCAACAAAATACATCATTGAAAACATCATTTATTAAAATATATACCCCTAAGTAGAAATTGAAAACCTTGATATCTTTCACAATTATTATATTATAATGCAAAACCACTTGATGATCCAAGATTAATTGCTCAAGTATCTATTCATAAGCTAGTGGGACAAAATGTCTTCAAATTAATGATTATCAAATAAGTAATATAAGTTTCCTGCTACCATTATTATTCCCAGAAATATCAGTGTTAGAACACTAGAAAGTATAAGACTCAAAAAGGACAGTAGGTTGCATCAGTTAAGGATCTTGAATTGAAGCAACTACCCTTATTAAATTAAGAAAATTGAAGGGCCCTCCCCAGAGGCCTTGGGATGACGTTTCAGCACCATCATACTGTGGCCAGAGTTAGACCCTGGCCAGGGAGCTAACCCATATATGGTGCCGGAACCCTATCTTGTCTCATCTCTGCTCCCTTTAGCAGTATATTTAACTAAATTTGCCTGTTCTGCTCTCTTCTCTGTCTTTGGTGAATTCTCTTACCACCAGAGCTCTGGCCTACACCCCAATTCTTCTGTGCAAAAATAAATAAATGTTTAAAAGAAAACTGAATCCAACTGAAGGACATGGAGTATCTTACAGAATCCCAAGGAAAAAATAAAGTCTTGGGAAAAAACAGAAACATATATTTTGGAAGCCCATTAAAATAGCCCATTACAAAAGGAAAGCTTCCTTAGGCTACCATTCCCTAAATCAACTGATTTCAAAAGCTTGGTGTAGATTCCCACAAGAAAAAAAAATCTGATTCTGTTAGTCTCAATGACAGCAAAAAACCCTAGACAAGGAAGGAGATAAGGCACTTCCACTGACTATTCCCGCCAAGAGAAAGGGATCTGTAATTCTATATTTATGTTGTCTAGATTATTCTGATGTCATAGAAATGATTTCAGTGACTACTCATTTTGGGAAGAAAAAAGTTTCAATTTCTTTTTCAGCCTGTTTAATATCTTCTAGGAGACATTTTCTTTCCAATTTTTTATATTTAATATTATAAAACCATTTTTGGACTCCTGTGTATGAAATTAATATTATGTTCAGAATTTGCATGGCCTCTTCTAGAAATAGAAAAGGAAAAACACAATGAAGAAAATTTTCAAGTAATAACTAAATGCCTATAAAACACATTAAAACTTGAATACTCAAAAAAATCCTTATTTTAACTTTGTACCTTAATTTGAAATCAGGGAAGCTGATTAGCTTTAAATCAGAAGTTCAGGATTAATTGTTATATTCATTGGAGTGTTCAAGTGGAAAAATTTCATGTTATTTTGAAATGCAAAAACATGTGAAAGAGCATTTACTCAATAGGCAACATGCATGATGCAACAATTCCAAGTTGTCTTTGTCAGGCACAAACATAAAAGATACTGAGTTTGTATCAAACTGGGAACAGTTTGAGAAGCAGTAAGAATATTTAACATGTTTCATCAAATTCATCATTTTTGTAAGGTCAAAAAGGTAAAATGAATAAAGAAATCTAATACTGGCTTCATTTTATGTTTTTCAAAGTTTATTGAACTATTTCATTTCATTATTCCTTTCCACTCAAATTTCAATTAAAAGCCCTCCACTTTAACTGTTCTTAAACTAACTATGATTTACAACATAATCACAGAGTAGTGACTTTCATTACCCACTCCAGATCCTCTCCATTCTTACTCACTTTGTTTTATGCAGGAGGATATGTGGGAGCGGAGTCACTGGTCTGGATCAGCTCTATTAACATCTTCTGTCATGGGCTTGACCAATGCTGAGAACACTCGAGAGGACTGAAAGGAGTGGAATTGGCTGCACTATTATTCCCCTAGTCCTACCTCCAGGACTGTCTTGGGTTAACAGTGTCTATTCAATAAATACCCAATTCCTGGCCAGGCCAGTCCATTTACATTTTGTCTCAACCTCCAGGCACTGGGTACTGGTACTCTATACACAGCATAAGGGTGAATATTAGTGAAGAGTCTGCATTTTACTAGGTCCCAAGCCCTTCCCTATTACTTGTTGTATATTCAATTAAAGAATGGGGGAAGATAAAAATGATAAATTACCCCTCAAGATGATAAATAATTATTAATTTATTTAAACAATACAGGCATAAAGTGAGGGGGAAAAAAACAGAAATCTTGCAGAAAGTCTAATATCTAAATAATAATAGTGACAAAAAATGTATCAGTGAAGATCATTAAAGAAATAATTTTAAAAAAAATTGTCATAAAGTGAGAGACATGATACAAATTGTACATATCATTGGAGCAAAGGGAGACCACAGCACATTAGAACACCTGTTATAAATGAGAAATTCTACAAACTAAAGAAAAAGGAGCAGGGTCATAAAAACAATCCCATAAAAATTCAGTCACAAGATTTTTCAAAAAGCCTAGATGCTTGAATATAAAAGATGAAGGTTTTCCGGCCCTCCCTGGTGGCCCAGCAGGTTAAAGTACTACACTAAGAAGTTTAAGCCACTTCCGCATGAGTTCGATCCCTCCTGCCCCGGAGGAGATCCACAAGGAGCAGCAGACCTCTCCTGAACCACCCGCTGCTCCCTTCAGCAGTGTATTTCGTCGATCTGCCTGTTCTGCTCCCCACTCTGTCCCTGGCGAATCTTCTCACCCTCCGCATCTCTGGCCTGTACCCCAGTTCTGTATGAATAAATAAATAAATCTTAAAAAAAAAAGATGAAGGTTTTCAACAATATGAAGGGAAATGTAGAGTCTAGAATTCTATATTCAGCCAAATTATCATCAAGTATTAAGGTAATGCCAATTTTTCAGACCTGACATTCAGAAATTCATACGCTTCTACAAAGGATAACCAACAAGCTGGTTAGAATACTCTCAAAAAAAATCATCAACAGGACCCTCCCTGGTGGCACAGTGGGTTAAAAGCACTGCACTAAGAAGCTTAAACAAACTCTAAATGAGTTCGATACCCGCCTGCCTGCTGCTCCCCTCAGTAGTGTACTTCGTTGATCTGCCTGTTCTGCTCCCCACTCTCTCCCTAGTGGATCCTCTCACCCTCCACATCTCCGGCCTGTACAACAGTTATGTGTGAATAAATAAATCTTTTTTTAAAAATCATCAACAAATGTTGCTAATACAGTAACTGAAGGAAAAGAACACCATAAAAGAGATTTAGATATCTTGTACAAAGAAAAAAAACAAAACATGATTTTTAATGTCATGGAATAGATGAGATTGCATTTGTGATAAATGTATTTAGCACAGAAAACCAACATTATTAGCTCCAATTAAGCAAAAAATAAAGTTTACCACATTGCTCAGTTCTACATAATTTACATATTTTAGGAAGGTGAAATTAAATATCAATATAATCAAAATGATGACAAGTAAGTATTAGGATATTGGTGGAATAGGAGGCATATAAACCAATCACAGCAAAGTTGGAGATGGGGGGGGGTGAGGTGGGAAGGTGATAAAATAGAGTTAGCTCCTTAATAGAAAGTCAACAAATGAGCCAAAGTTTTTTTAGTAAAATAGCAGTATAAACATTTTATGTATAGATTCAGTAGTTTATACCAAGAGAAACAACTTCAACTGGTAATTATAATTTTTAATAGTTATTTCATTATTTCCAGTTTCAAAGTATTAATTATTGTTTCATATTCTTACCTCACTCAGTCTAGTCAAGCCACCTGTCCTTCCTTCAAAACATGACATGGTTCACTCAACCCATGCTTCCAACTCAAATATACAGGCATAAATCCACAGTGAAAGTTAGTCAGCAAAAATAAGATGTATTAATTCATTAATACATTTTAAATGTGAAAATAAGTATCCTCAAACTAAATAACTCAATGATAGTCAATATGAAAAAAAACTTGCCACTAACTGTTCTTTCCTAAGCTTTCTTCCATATGACTTTGCAGAGTTAGAGTAAAGTTTTTGGGGCTCTGGTCTGATAAAACACTTTTCAGAACTTCTTAAGTTATTAAAAAATAAAATTTACATCTGCCCTTCTTTAAATGCTAAAGGCTGTGTTTATGTAAAGATTTTTTGATATTTGGTACTGAAAGTTCTATCACCCTTTGTGACTTTCAATATCAGAATAACAAAATTGCCTATACTAAATGGGATATTATGTCAAACACAAAACATTTAACCAACAGTCAGAAGAAGAGAGGTTACTTAAGAAGACAAATGGTCCAGGTACACACAAGTTATGCAGCTCCTGTCATCAAGCATGAGTGTTACAATGCTAGATGGCATGAGCATGAGATGAATGGCCTGGAATAAGCAATGCATAAGAACTTTCTCAGATGTATAGTCAACTCACTTTCCAAATGGCCAAAATTTTACATATCTTTCCATAACTCTGATATCTTGATATAAAATACAGTACTCAGGGATACTGAGTAGATTTATGGCCTTTTCTGAAGCATTGAGAGACTCATGCCCAGAGCAAGAATTATAATCATTCATACATGTAGGGCTCCTTTTTTCCCCTCTGTGACAGATGTAACTTATTTCAAAAAGTAATTTAAATATTATTCAGGTCAAAGAGATAACTAAAAACCTCATTTAAATATTTTCTACACCAAGTATAAAAAATAAACTGAATGAAATGGAGATTGCATTGGTAGCAGGTGACAAAGACTTTAAAGAAGTAGGCACACTGAAATTCCCCTGGGAGCAATTATTAATGACTACTTTAAAACTGGGGCGATGCACTTTAATCCCTATGGTACTGCAAAGGTTAGTGTAGGGGGAGATGGAAACATTAGTACTTGTCAGCTTCAACTTCAAACCAAATCCAATTACTTCAGATTTTATGATACTATCCTAGAAATCCCTAAAGCCACATTGACGACACTTCTATGCTTATAATGGCAAAGAAAGAACAGCACTGTATCATTTGGTACATTATAATTCATACCAATTCTTCAATCAACACCTAGATGCCAGGTTTGGATAACTTCTTGGACTTTTTGTATCAAGTAACCTCACAACAATTTTTGAAGTAGTTATTGTGATACTTACTTTAAAAAGAAGATAACTAAATTTTGTAGAGGTTGAATACCTTATATCTGTCACAGACATGATTAGAAATAACTTTGTTATATTGCCTAATACTCTCACTTCAGTTGTATGCCATGGAGGTTTTTCTTGAGGGGTGTCACATCTGCTCAGATCATCTACATGTAAATACTTCTCTAAAGAACAGGCCTTCCATGGTAGCACAACAGGCTAAAGCACAACACTGTGAAGCTATCTGCAGCTGCTTCTGTACAAGTTCAATACCTGTTCAGGGAGCTGACCCACATGGCACAGCAGACCTCTCCTTACCCACCTGCTACTGCCCTCAGCAGTGTATTTCACTCGACCTGCTTGTTCTGCTCCCCACTCTGTCTCTAGTGACTCCTCTCACTGTCCCTGCTCTCTGGCCTATAACCCAGTTCTGTACGCATAAATAAATAAATCTTAAAAAAAAAAAAGAACCCTTATTCAAAATACCACCCTGTGCACCAAGAGCACAGGATATCCAAAAAGTAAGCAGTAAATACAGATGATTCAAGTTCAGAATGGAAGGAGAAGAAATGAAGCTATAAATTTTATTTACAAATGCAGACAAAAGTGAAAACATGGAGCATATATGGAAAGTAGCAATAAAAGATAATAATAAGTACTGGTATATTTATTTCTGTTACATAAAGTCTGCACTTACCTACATGCCTGAAATGGTTTACAATAAATTTAATATTATTTTAATCATATTTTATTCATCATTCATTTACATAATTGAGAGAACAGCTTCACATCTCAACTTGTGTACATGCTACTTGCTTCAACCACCCTCCACCAAAGACACAGTGACAAAACCCTGTTACCACATTACCATCACTAGCCTACATTCATCTTCTCTTCCCTCTGGTAAACACTATATTTTTCACAGTCTGTTAGTCTTGTTTTATTTTATAAGTGTATCTTCTTCAGCTACTAACATACCACAAATGAACAAAACTACTGTAAATATCTTTTAGTTTCTGACTTATTTTAGTTATCATAACCATCTAAAGTGCCAACCCTATATTCCAAAAGGAACTATTTTATCTTCTTTTAATAGATAAGAAATAAGCCACATATTTTCATCCAATCAGCTATCAATGGACAATAAAGTTGCTTCCATATCTTAGCTACTGTGAAAATTTTGCCTTGAAATTAAAAGTGCAAGTAACTTTTCATATAAGTGTTTTCATACTCTTTGGATAAACAGCATTTTAGATCACAGGGTATTTCAAAATTTTAGTTTAGTTTTTTCTTAATATTCAAATTTTTATTTTATTTTTACTGATTTACCTCATGTGTTTTAGAAGGATAGGATCTCCACCTTCATGCCCACTGTTACTATACCATGCCCACCACCAAAGTACCCACAATTCATCACCATTGTCCATTATACTCTCTCCCTACTTTGTTATCACCCCTCTTACTTCCACCTCTTCCTCTGATATTCCAGTTGTATAGTCAGTTTCTAGGAGTTATTATTAGTTTGGCTTTATCTGACCCACTGATTGGTTTCCCTGTATTCCACATACAGGTGATATCATTGTCCCCTTTTGACTTATTTTGCTTAGCACAACCCACTCCAGTTCCATCCATGGTGTTAAATGTGGTATGAGTTTTTCTTTATTGCTAACTAGGTAGAATTCCATTATATTGGGTTTTTGGAAAAGTCGTGCCATTTCTCCTATGCAAAAATGTATCACAACCACTGCATCATCTTGATCAACTTATCTGTATTTTCTAACTTTTTTGTTTCCACAGCTGTAAATACTGTTGCAATGGACATAGGAGTGATTGCTTTGTTTTCAATTAGTGTTTTTGCATTCTTTAGGTAGGTACCTAAAGGCAGAATTGCTGGGTCACATTGTAGATCCAGTTTTAATCTTTTGCAAAATCTCCAGGTTTTCATGTGGACTCAACAAGCCTACATTTCCACCAACTGTGTAAGAGTGTTCCTTTTTCTCCATTTCCTTACCAACACTTTCTGTTTCTGGTATTTTTCATATGGGTTATTCTCATTTTGGTTTTAATTTGCATTTCCTTGACCATAAGTGATGATAAACATTTTCTAATGTCCCTGTTGGTCATCTGGATGCCTTCTTTGGAAAAATGCCTATTTAGCTCTTCTGCCTTTTTTTTTTTTATCGTGTTCTTTTTTCTTTTTGTTGAGTCATTTAGTTCTTTGTATTTGGTTGTTCAAAAAATGCATCATGACTTTTCTGACAACACAATATACCTTGGATTATCATTCCCTTGTTGGTTGTGTGGTAAGCAAGAATTTTCTCCCTTTATGTAGGGTATCATTTTGTTTTAGTGATGATTTCTTTCACTGTGCTTAAGACTTTTAATATGATGTAGTCTCAACCATTTATATTCTCTTGTTTTACTAACTGCTGGAGACAAAGTCAGAAAGACATCACTAAAGTCTATGTGAAGTAGTATTTCACCTACGTTTTCTTCTATGCATTTTATGGTCTCATATCTTATATCCAAATCCTTTATCAATTTTGAATTGATTTTTGTGTCAGTGTTGTCTAGTTTCATTCTTGCTTATGGCTGCAGAGTTTTCTCAACACCATTTATTGAATAAGTTGGCCTTGTTCCTATGAATATTCTGGGTTCCTTTGTTGTAAATTAACTGTTCTGGGCTCTCAATTCTATTGCACTGCGTGTGTGTGTTTCAGTACAACACTATTTTTTTAAATATTTTTTAAAAGATTTATTTATTTGTGCATACAGAACTGGGGTACAGGCCAGAGGCTCAGGGGCGGTGAGAGGCTTCACCAGAGACAGAATGGAGAACAGAACAAGCAGATCAAGAAGTACACTGCTGAGGGGAGCAGCGGGTGGGTCAGGAGAGGTCTGCCGCACCATGTGGTTTCCTCCAGGGCAGGCAGGAATGGAACTCATGTGGAAATGGCTTTAGCTTCTCAGTGCTGTGCATTAACCCACTGTGCCACCAGGGAGGGCCAACAACTGTAATTTTTAAGTAAAATCCTATCTCTAATAACAGCTTTCCAAGGTAATATTATGATGTCAGTTTTAAAAAAGAAAAATTTGAAACTCAGAGAAACAGGAAATTTACCAGAGTTCATTGGCTATCAAGTAGCAGAAGTGAGATTCAAATATACTTCCAGTGATTCCAAAGAAGATACATTCCTCTGAGTTTTTAAACAAACTATCTGTAATGTAATAAGTGTAGTTGAGTGATGATTTTTTTAAAAGACATGGAGTTATCTTTTTGATTGTGTATTTGTATCAGCATGGATGGAGCTGGAAGGGATTATTCTTAGTGAAATAAGACAGAAAGAAAAAGAAAAAAAAAAAGCAGATGGTTTCACTCATAGCAGGGATATGAACGATCAGAAAAAAAAGTAATAAAAAAGTAATTGTAATTGCAATAAAGTACAAAATAAAATCAACAATTACAAAACAGAGATTCTACAGGAATGGAGAGGGGGATAGGATCAAAACTGGGGTGGGAAGAGCACATGGGACTATGGTGATGGCACATAGGTGAATTAGTGGTGGGAAGTCCATGGGGATTACAAATAAGATGAAAAATGTACAAAATGAAGAATGATATAAGAAAATATTTAAAAATCAAATAAATAATGGACATGGAATAATTCAAGCAAAGCTGAAAGTACTGTACGATGACTCCAAATCATCATCTGCTTGAATTTAATTTGACTTTGTTTATGAAATGATCGTTTGAATGGGGGGATTGGTATGGAGTACAAAGAACTTATGAATTTGATCCAAGTGTTTGTTTCTCTAACAACAAAGTCAGGGAAAAACAATTGTTTCAAATTTCTTCCTGCAGGAAAAGAAGTGTTTAATCAGAGAGGTAACAATCTGTTATAAGTTGATCTTTAGAGTGCCCAGCAAGGTTACTACCTACTTTATACACCCTAAACACTTTCTGCAACTCTAGCACAAAGAGTGTTTAAGAAAAATGTTTTAGAAATAGCAGTATTGCTGGCAAATTCAGTCCCTCACAAAAAAAAAAAAAAGCTAACAGTGTCTAGTCTTAAGCTACAATTCCCACTTAAAATCCAAGTATCACCCCATTCCTAATTGTTCAATGGCAATAAGTTTTTACATTAAGTTTTTACATTAGTAGGTAAAACAGTAAATATTATTATGTTAATAGGCAAGGCTTCTGAGAGATAAAAAAGAGATAACAGAATGAGTGAGTTAAATTCCAAATATGTACTAGAGTTCATGCTCCTATCTAAAGAATGGGATATTACAGACCAAGTCCAAGCTTGTCACATTAGAACCCACAAAAAGCAGTAAATGTTTTTGAGAATCCACTAAAATATGTCCTATTAAACATTTAAGAGTCCACTAAAAGAAACCATATTTAAAATCTTCCAGTTATTTAAAAATAACTTCTGGCTATTATATTGACCTAAATATCCTGAAATATTGCATTATCTATACTGCACAAGCCACCTATACCCTCAACCAATTTAGATACAGAATATATCTAGAGAAGAAGAGAAGTAGAGAGAGAAGTAGAAAATATCTGATACCTTGCCTGATTACCTGGAAGAATGAAAATTATCAAGTGACTAAAGCACTAGGTGGATTACTACAAATATATTTGTTTTCTGTCGTTCTGAGTGATCCTCATCAGATAATAGACCAGGTCATGGAATGAATCAGTCAGAAAACTAAACAACTGAACTGTTGCTGGCACAATGTTAGTAAAATACACAAATCTTTTTAGATAAAAGAACTATTCAAACACCAAGTCACTCTTTTTTCTCATCTGGTGTGGAAGGGATAAACACAGAAAATCAACCTTCTGCTGATTCCTCACTTTAATTCACTGACTTGTAAATATAATAGCTTAGTTTTATGGACAGCTATTTCAAATCAAGAGTTGCACTCCACAAAACCATATTTTACAATACCAACTGTGCAAAAGATATAAACAAGTACATCAAGCACATGAATCAATGTGACACATGAATAAACATGGCCATGTGTCAGAATACTGTTAGAAGAAAAGGAAACTGTAGTAGAAGAAAAATAATAATAATAAATACAACAAACTCTGCTTAGTAAAATTTATATCCAATCTTCCTCTTTCTAATGCCTTGAAAATTGAAAGCAGAAAGATATGATACATTACTAAAACAGTAAATATTCCTGTTTATACTTTGCGTAAAATGTGTATATACATTTTCTTAAACCACCCATTTTTATAAACATTGACAAATCAAGAGAAATACAGAGTTTTGCAGGGCTTATTTAAATGTTTTGGTTTAGTATTATGCAGTTTTTCTAAACTACATTTTCTGTTTCAAGTCAGTTAAGTAAACTATCATGCATACATCCATGAGTACATGTTTTGAATCTTTAAAAAAAGTTTTAACTTGTTAATGCCTTAGGAAGTTATCAGAACATGCATGTGGGTTTAAATTCAGCAACTTAATTTTGGTTTAGTTTTAGGACATAGTTCATGTCTATTATCAAAAGATACTTTTGTGGAATATATGGTCTATACTAATTTCCCAGATTTGACCCACTTAAAGCTGAAACTTACCATACTGCCAAGAGTATCTGGGAAATCTTTAATATATCTCAGAAATATAGATGGTCTTAACTGTTGCTCCTCTGGTTTAATCTCAAGCTATCCCAACTCATAGGTGAAGGGAAAAATCAGATTTATTGATTTTATTACCATATTTCATCAATTCTAAGACATTTTTTGCATATTTATGCCCACTGAAATTGTGATGTCTTTAATATATAGTATCTTAGAATTAACTAGGAGCATTTTTCTTGCTTAATGGCATATAAAATAAATGTGCATGCTACCACTGCTGGCATTTTAGAGTAGATGAAATATGACATAGGTAGATTTCACTATTTCCTTAGGATAATAAATATCTTTTCAAATTGGTAAGAGAAAAAAATCTGAAATATACAGTATGTTTTTTTAAAATACAGGCTTATCAGTCTGAACTAGTCTAATAGTTTGCAACTTAAAGAACTTAGAGGAAGTTTAAAGTATAAATTTGCTATATGGATTATATCTAAGTAGTAGCAATAAGTATAAGTACTTAAAATTTACCAAAGTCTATTCTATAAACTCTCTATATGCATTTATAGTATTTGTTTCTCTGAGCAACACTCTTTGTCAGGGGTTTGAATGGAGCAAAAACCTTTTCCATGCTTACATTACAATCACATTGAGAAACAAAATTAACATGAAGTTAGATGAAAGATCCAAATACTATCTTTATAACTAACAGGACTAATGTGTGAGAAAATGGCTTATCTGCAATTAACAGCACTTACCAAAAAGAAACAGGAGGGTAGGAAATTATGTGCTCCCTGACAACATACCAACACTGAGGAGGTAGGAATAATATTATTTCAAATAAAAAGAAGAGGCATGATGTATAGAGAAACCCCGCTGTCAAATGCTAAAAGGTAAAAGAATGGCATCCCTAAAATCCTATCAACAGACCTCATCAATTTGTTTAAACTTTTCCTTCACAGATACAACAGAGATGAATTTCACAGCTGCCCTTCTGATCACTGAAAACAATAATAGATAAGCTGCTTAACATCTCTGGTCCTTGGTTTTCTTCAAGAATGGAAATAGCACCCCTCTTAAGGCAATCAATGAAGAAAATGACTGATATGTAACATTCTTAGAAAAGAGTCTAGCATTAATAATCACTGGCAATTAATAGGATGAAACATATTAACTTGCCCTTCTTATGTCAAAATGGCCAAACAGTAATTTGTTATAATTCAACCCTCTATTATTTGCAAGAATTACATTTAGCTATCATCTCTGTGTTAAACACAAACTCACTATGCTAACAAAAGAATGTAACAGTCATGAAAACACTTCAGTGGTCTGAGTAAAAAGTGGCAAATCAAGGTGCCAGCAAAATGAAGTTTCTCTGATGTAACACAATTCCACTGAAACACTTCACTAAATGATGGCGTTGTTCTGATTACTAGGTTTTCTGCTCGATTAATCCAGTTGAAGTGGGCAAGCATGAAAATTAAGTAAAGATACTAAATTATCCTTTTGAAAAGTTAACAGCTCTGAATAACCTCTATGCTCCCTTACTTTTCACCTCAATGCAACTTATCAGCAAAATTACTGAACTTGCAATAAAGTCACCACCTATATTGTAGTATAAAACCTAGTAATATAATTAAGACAAATGAGTAAGCATAGCTTTTCAGTTGAATATTTTCACTGATCCAGATTTATGAAAGAAATCAAATTTTTGTTCATTTCCTTTTTTCAAATTTGTAGAAATAAAGTTGGATAAAAACATTTTTAAATATTAGCAATATCCTTAATAGGTAAGTTAACCTGTTTTGTCCTTTTCTAATAATAGTTCTTGCTTCTTTCTAATCTATTAATGTCCAATTCTATATTGTAGGTGTTTGAAGTTTATATTTCTTTAGATTCTTAAGAGACTGGAAACAACTACCTTATTACTTTGATATGTCGTTACTTTGATAATTATTTGCCAATTTTGAAAGCTTAGTAAAAATTTATGTTCACTCTACTTTCTTGTCACAATATTTACCTTATTTGCTATTTTCATTAATTGCTAAGTTATTGTTATTGTGGGGCAATGCATATTATAAATTTACATACTGATGTACACGATAAAATAATATTTTAAGAATTTCCCATTACTTGTGAAGAGTAAATTCAGAGTTTGCTTAATGGAAAGGAACTTCATTTTATGCCTTGGTCCTTGCAATTCTGTTGTCCTAGCTATACTTACGCTTTTGAGAATGAGCGCCAAAGAAAATATTCCCCTAGTTCCCTTTTTTTCTCTTCTAGATAGACACACATTTCTTTTTTTGTAATTTTTACCACACTCATTATGACCATATTTACAAATTAGAAACTTTTGGATATTTATTTATTTATATTCCCAATGGAAATGAGCATAGTTATAGCAAATTTTCTATGTTCAATACATAGCTAGTGAATGAATACATGTCTCAAAACATTCCATACAATCATATCTGTTGAGGAATTTTCCCAACCTGAGCTGTGACTTTATAAGGTGTCTTGAGGTTGGTTTCCTAGAAATGCTCTTTCAGTGCTGTTTTGAGCATAGAAATTGAAAGCTAGATAAATAGGAAATAAAAGTTAAAACCTTTTAACTAAAGTAATAAAAATTAAAACATAGCCATGAAAATGTCAAAAGGGAGGTTACAGGCCAAAGTGTAGAAACTGAGGACATTATTTAATGTAACAAATTACAAAGGGCCCTGGAGATGATGTGACATGATCAGGCAGCTTTACCAGATGCCAAAACTTAACACTTACTATGACTATCACTTGCACTGCTATACTGAATGAATGTTAGGCTAACTGGAATAAACACTCATGTAATATCCAATTAACATGGCACTGATGACACGGTATGATTTGCAGGCACTGCCATTTGGACTTCATGCCACCATGTTTTTGCTACATGTTTCTATTAGTAGGCATGTGTCTGTGTTCAAGTGTTTTACAAATTTCCCAGTTTGTGAATGCCTATAGGGAAAATTTTCAGAAAGGATTGTTGGTCTATGTACTTAGTGACAAAATAGTTCTGTATTTTTTTAGAGGCAAAAATACAATCCAGATATTGGTTCTTTGGAAAAATTCCAGATCTCAATACACTTATTAAAAGATCAGTGCTATTGAATTAACTCTTCACACTCTGCCCAGTTTTTCATATAGAGAATGACATAGTCAACAAATATCCAGAAGACCTAACATTTTTGAGAGAAGTAATATGTAGAGATAAATTCAACAAATATTTATAAATTACAGTCACAGCTTTGAGATTTTTTACATGAAGAAGAAAAATAGTATTTGAAATATTCCAGAAAATTATAGCCTACTACAAGTTGTTTTTGGTTATGGGTTTTGGTTTTTGCTTATTTGTTTTTTCCTTATTTGTTATTTGTTTTGCTTGCTGTAAAACTCAAAATAACACATACAAAGTATCGAAAAGTATTGCTTACCTAATGAATAGCACCAAAGTTCTGTACCAACCATCTGAACTTTAAACCTCCCCTCATGCTAATGTTTTGGCTTTGAGGACAACTCAAGCTTTTTATAGCAACCATATTCCTTAATTAGGAAACCAATTTCTTCAAATTTATACACTAACTAAAAGTGACGGCAGGGTCACTTCATCATTTTTTAATAATTTAACTGCAGTAACTCAACATGGATTGACTGTAGCATAGTAGAATGTTGAACGTGACTAAGATAATAACTTCATAGGTCAAAACCGTTATGCAGTATTTTATTTTCTCAAACATAACTGCATGAGTAAAGTTATTCATGACCTAAAAAATGTTCAAAAGTGGCAAAGGACACAAGATTTTGTAGAACCTGCACTATTCAACCTCTCATCCCTCTTTGTTCTCAATTTGCTGTGCAAAGTTAATAAAGTTATTTGTTTCTTTTATTATCGTTCTTTCACCACTAACTAAGAAGTTACCAATTACCCTATGAGCTAGTACTATGTGGTTAGTAAATCAGAGAATTTGGGTTAATCCTAAATAATCCAATGACCCATCTCTGTGGTATAGAAATTTCTGCATTACAATGGGGAAGAGCAATTAACTTTCAAAGGACAGATGGAATTAGATTACAAATAGTGCCAGACTCCTCTAAATAATGCATGGAGGTTAAATCAAAGGACAGCACTATTTTAACCCTAATCTTTAAACAGCCTCTGAAAATCAAATAAGCCAAAAAATGAAAACAAACAATTGTTGATAAGTTATATATTTTAAGAAACCTCTAAATAAAATGGAGTTAAGAGTTAGTTACTTAGGTTGGTAGTATTTATTTACAGAGATTATGCAGTTTGTCCCTCTGACTGATCTTTATTTTACTGCATCCATGTGCCAAGACTCTGAAGATGGATTCAGCCCTGCAAGTTTCAGATTAGTCTGTCATAAACTCCCCCATAAAGGCATGTTCTCTTGGCTCTTTATCCAAACATATATTGAGAACTCATCCCCTCCCAGGTTCTAATCTAAGAATGCCAATGTAAATAAGGAACTCAAATTTCAGTATTTTTCCATCTTTGTTATTTGAATAACAGTGCTACTCTTGGAAGTGAAAGAAGATACTCTAGTTCATCAGATGGATGCAGACTATTGAATCATCTGAAACAGGGAAATTAAAATAGTCTCAATAGTCACTGCCACTGATAAAGAGTTCTCCTTATATTGCCAAGGACCTTCTATGGGGTTGTATAATTTGTGGCTTTACATGGCTAAATTATGGTAAAGATTACAATTATGTAATAGGATACTTACATAGCAACACTGAGCCGTCTGTATTTTTAATTAAGTTCTGCTGAGTAACATAAAAAGTTCCACTATTCATTTCATAAATATCTACAAAGCAGTGATATGCAGCACATAGCTTGTATGCCATATTTAAGGACAGATAATGCAGTAATGAGTAAGAGAATGGGGCCTTTTCACAAGAAATTAAATTTAAAGAAGAAAAGACAGATAAACACTAAGTATTATCGACTACGTCTTATAGGCTTATGGAGAGGAAAATAATTACATTTACTTGTAGGGCAGACTTAGAAAAGCAGTAACACTGAACTGAACACATGAAAACAGGCAGAATATTTTAAAATTAATAAAGAGGAAGGATGTTCTAAGTACTGTGAAAATCATTATTATTTTCAAACAATACCAGATGTTTGAAGAGAACAGCAAATACTATATTTCATTCTGGCTGGCTAGAAGCAAATAAAGAATGTAATACTACTAAGAAGGAGCCTCACTATAAAGGAATGTCTATAACCTACCATATATTGAAAACCCACCAAATGTGAGGTTCCAGCGAAGCCATTATGAATATGTGATTCACATTAATAGTTTGCCATATGTGTTATTTAAGACATAGTTCTTATCCCTATGGAAGAAGAAGGAAGAGACTCTAGTAATTAACCACAAATAGAGGGATGTGAAATCATCTGAAAGATCAATCTAAACAAAAATAGGGTTTGATGACAAATAATGAAAATCTTTTTAATGCCATAAGTACATTATGTATTATAATAAACAAGCAATGGAAAATCAAAGTTATAAAATCGACCTTCTTGTGGGGTTCATTCAGCATACTCCTATGGTAAAGATGAGAAAAAGCCAATGAAGTCTAGTGTTTTGGCTGACATCACGTAAGTGATGTATAATCAAATCATTAGTTTTTTGTTTGTTTGTTTTTTTAAAGATTTATTTATTTATTCATACAGAACTGGGGTACAGGCCAGAGGCTCAGGGGCGGCGAGAGGCTTCACCAGAGACAGAGTGGGGAACAGAACAGACAGATCGATGAAGTACATGCTGAGGGGAGCAGCGGACGGGTCAGGAGAGGTCTGCCACGCCATGTGGTCACCTCCAGGGCAGGCAGGAATCGAACTCATGCTGAAGTGGCTTTAGCTTCTCAGTGCTGTGCTTTAACCCGCTGCGCCACCAGGGAGGGCCCAAATCATTAGTGTTTTTTAATAGGACTCATAATGATCTGTTTCTGCTTCTGGAATGTTAATTTTAAAATATATTATGGAATACAGTAGAATAGTGAATGCCTGAAGAAAAAAAGACAGAGAGATCTAACAGGGATCAAAAAAATATAATGAGAACTGAAGTAGTAGAATGAATATGAAAATGGAAAGAAGATTATATATGGTGATGATGAAAGCAAAAACATCTACAGAGGAAATAATGTATTAGGAGCTATTTGAAATACTTTATATATATATATATATATATATATATATATATATATATATATGATGGAATTTATTCAGTGTTATAACCCCACAAGTAGATACTATTGTGATCCCACTTTATAGAAAACAGCATATAATCATAGAGAAAGATTACCAAAAATGACAGAAATTCAATGAAGGACTAAGGATTTAAACATGGTATTCTATCTCTAAGTCTGACTTCCTAACTAATGGATGTCAGACACCTCATGGAATAGAGTCCACAGGCAGCTAATATTATGGCTGAAAGAAGATTTGAAGCTATGTCAGAAAGGTCAAGCTTGAATGAGTAGGAAAGTTGTGTTTGTAAAAATAAGGAAACAGATGAACCAAAAAAGTATCTGAAACATGTATAGTCTTATATGCTTTCTATGACATCAAAGAGAGCAAGGGATGGCCCTCCCTGGTGGTGCAGCGGGTTAAAGCACAGCACTGAGAATCTAAAGCCGCTTCCGCATGAGTTCAATTCCCGCCGCCCCGGAGGTGACCACATGGTGTGGCAGACCTCTCCTGACCCGCTCGCTGCTTCCCTCAGCAGTGTACTTCGTCCATCTGCCTGTTCTGTTCCCCACTCTGTCTCTGGTGAAGCCTCTCACCGCCCCTGAGCCTCTGGCCTACACCCCAGTTCTGTATGCACAAATAAATAAATCTTTAAAAAAGAGAGAGAGAGAGCAAGGGAGTTCTAAAGTTTAAGAAAACAATACAAAGCTTAGAGGAAGACATAACCGAAACAACAGAAGACAGTCCTAGAAGTAAGATTTTAAGACTCAGGGAAACCTTAAGAAAATATCATGTCACTCAGGAATAAGTAGAAGAGGAATACACACAAAATTTCTGGGAATCTTTCCTAAAATAAGGGAAACCAAGAGAGTCATGAAATCCAGGCATAGAGTATTGTGAGAAATGTTTTTTATTGAGCACAGCCTAATCAAAGAAATGGAGATTGAGAAAAGGTGATGTGATTGGTAGTTTGGAGTCACTGATGACTCCAGCAGAATGGACTGAGAGACCATGACGCTGGACACTCTGGTGATGGGAGGAAGAGGTGTAGTTTACTAACTTGAATGCAATAAAGAATCATGTAACATGTTTGAAATTGTTGAAAGTCAGCTATATCTATAGCTAAAACATGGTTTTATTGACTAGTGATTTTTTATAACTGCATTAATATTATTTTTCAAAATGGTACATAATTATTGAATGAGTTCAGAGAAGGCTTAACATATCTAGGAAATAAAATAACTGCTCAACAAAACAATGAAAATAATGGTTATATTAATGTAATAATTAAAAGTTGTCTCTAAAGAATTATTAATTCTAGATAATTCAGGACTGTTTCAGCACAAAAGTGTAATATTAAGGATAGGACATTTTTTATAAAGACAAGAAAATATTTAAGTAAGTAAAACTAAAATGGGAACAAATCATTTAAAGTTATCACTAGTAATACCAAAACCACTACTACCAACCCAGGAGATTGCCATTCTCCAACATTCTTACGTTACTGCAATGCACCAGTAATTCCACAATTAGATATATGCTTCAAGTAAGAATACCTTCTTCTTTTTTTTTTTAAGATTTTTTTATTTATGCATACAGAACTGGGGTACAGGCCAGAGGTGCAGGGGCAGTGAGAGGCTTCAACCATTCAGAGTGGGGAACAGAACAGGCAGATCTAGGAAGTAGACTGCTGAGGGAACCAGCAGGAGGGACTAGAGAGATCTGCTGAGCTTTGCAAATCACCTCCAGGCAGGATCAAACTCACACCAAAGGGATGCTGGCCAGCTTTGCAGTGCTGCGCTTTAACCCATTGCACTACCTGAAGGGGCCCAACAATGCCTTCTTTGCCACTTATACATTTAAATAATATTTATTAGATTGAATTATGTCAATATTAAAAGACTGGAAAAGACCAGCAAAGTGCTTATGATGGGGAAATTTCCACTTTTCTGCAGGCTCTTATTTTATGGATAAATAATATAATACAGAGTTTTGGAATATCAACTATGGTCCCAGAAACACCTGGGCTCAAAGCACACCTCTTTTTTTCCAGTGTATGTAAACTCAGAGTAATTAATTTGAAAAAGCTAGTTTCCTTCTTCACAAAATAAACAAAGTCCATGATACCATTGATAATGCTTTTTTAATATGGATTTTGTGAAGATTTAGAAACTTAGAAACTTAACTTTATATGTACAAAGTCAAGCACATAGATCTTGACCGATTTTAAACTATATCATTATTAACTGTTATATATTTTTCTTTTTAATTCTGAAAGGGTAATAATTCTGCGATATATCCTCCACTCTATTTCAATCTTCCGATCTCTTCTTTCCTTCTTCTTCTTTCTCTCTCTCCTCATGCTACCTCCTCCCACCACTCTTCTCTCATTATGCAAGAGGAATGAGTATAATCATGTTTGTTTAAAGGATTCAGAAAAGTTATATTGGTTTGCTCAGGCTGCATAACAAAATATCATGGACTAAATGGCTTGAACAGTAGCAATGTGTTTTCTCACAGACCTAAAGCAAAGGTGTCAGCAGGTTTGTTTCTTTACGAGGCCTCTCTGGCTTGCAAATAGCCACCTTTCTCACTGTGTCCTCACAACAATGCGGCCTTTCTCTATCCATGTATCCTTTGTCTCTCCTTCTTCTTACAGGACACATGCAGCATGAGTCTGATCCAAGCCAGGGAACTAACCCACAGGTTGCAGCAGACTTCTGCTGCCCTTGCCCGGCTGCTCCCCTCAGCAGTATATTCAGTCGATCTGCCTGTTCTGCTCCCCAATCTGTGTCTGGTAAGTCCTCTCACATTCTGCACTCTGACCTGTACCCCAGCTCTTTTATGCATAAGTAAACAAGTATTAATAAATAAACAAATATAGGCCTTCAAACACACTTATATTCTTCTGAGTGCTGGGAGTTAGGTTAAACATATGACTTTGCGGGTTAAAAAGAATCCAGTCTACAAGAGGAAGGGAAAAAAGTATTTTCTAGTTTTTATACCTATACATTCAAACTAACTTAGGTGGAAATAATGTCAATTCTTAAAAAATAACTTATTGTTATATTTTTGTATTGTTTATAATATAGTCATTGTTTAATTATACACTAAAGCATAAAGAGAATATAATTGATTAGAAATAATTTATCTAATGCAAAGAAGTATCCATTATATACAACTGCTTTTAATTTGATCTATTATTTACTTGGAACAAATATAATGGCATTAGTATATTTAGAAATATATCAAAGACATGGAGATGAAATCCTCAGTAAATAGTATATGTCAATGATACTTGTTGGTGAAAAGAAAACACTACTGTAAATACATTGCTTAAATATAAACATTAAAATGAACTTTTTTACGTACAACTGGCTAAGTGTAAACACAGGATGTTGATGTTGATGTTTTTAAGTTTCTCCTAAAATGCTGACTAAACTTTAGCACCAGAGGCACCAGGCCAGGCTATCAGCTTTGACAAGCTCAGTTAAAGTAAACCCTGCCTTCCAAAAGGGAAGGGCAAGGAGCCCAGAAAAATACCTCATCCCTGAAACACATGAACACTTTAAGTATTTGAATTTTTCTTAATACACATTAGCTTTGCAACAACCCTAGAAAATTATTTTAATATAATAATATGCTACTGTGAATTTTATGAATGTGTTTTATAGTTATTCATTAGGCACTAAAAGCTAGTAGTATGAGGTATTCTTCCAACTTGTACTGGGGAAAAAAAGATTCAATCAAAGCTCTACACTCTCACTATTTAGTGAAAATTAAGATTTCAATAAACATGATTTCTTCCTACCTTGACTTTACTGAATGCTTTATATTGAAGACATTTAAAATTAAATACTGAGATACCCTAAAGGATAAGGAGTTATTTTTAAAAAAATACACAGATCTAAATGGCTGCTTATTAATATCAGAAAATAATTTGGCACAAAGTAAATAAAAACAAGCAAGTATAGAGATGGTTTGAGAGGACAGATTTTTTTAATTGCTATTCAACACAAATTGTTTTTTCTAAAGTAAAAAGATCTTAATATGATCAGTGTCCAAAATAGGCAAAATCAATCTACATATTATTTGAAAGAAAATTGAGAACATCACATCATGTAAGATAAAAGAGCAAAGAATGAAGAGCGTCCTACAATAAAACCTAAACCTGTAAATTTAACTATCCAGTGTTAGGAAATCCAACCAGTATACACATCTCCCAATAATAATAAATGAATAATGAGAATCCAAGTAGCAAAATAGATACATTATTTAGAAGAGTCATCTCTTTACAACCACATTATCTCACTTCTCTATTTTCTTTTGTTAAAGAACTAGAAGCTATTCAAAGTAATTGAACCCTCTAAATGATTAGCCTCCTTTACTGACATAGGTAGTAATCAGCCAAAGTGGCATCTCCAGGGTAAAGATATTTATCTGACTCTATCACATGATTGATGTAAGCATGTAGTGTTGCAGTTAATCTTGTTAATTCAATCATTGGGCCAATGGGGAAAAAATCAAGGAGAGTGGGCAAAAAAGAGTGGAAAAGAGGAGAAGGAGGAAAGCAATGGAAGAAAGAAGAGAAAAAGCAATGCAAAATAACTACAAATACTCACAGTGAAACGAAACATTGAAAGGGGCACTCATTAACCTTGCCTTACAATTATCCAGGTTTGGCAGTGGTTAATGTTATAAATGACTTAAGATACCCACGGGCACATGCTCCCAAAAGACAAAACTAAGAGTCCCTTAAAACCATCTTCATTGAGCAATTACGCTCAAGATGTTAAAGGATGGCATGTTAAAGTGATCTAGCCACTAATATTCACTCAGACAATGATTTATAATAGACCAGTAACAAACAACACCAATTCAATTTATTTAACTGTCTGTTCACCTCCTGGGGGAAGGGAAGACTTATCAATTTTGGTAGGCTGATAAATGATTTGTTCTTACTTGGAAGGTTGTGTTAAATTGTGCATTATTAGTTCCCCAGTTATTCTAACAAGAGCACCCTCACTAGTGGAAATGCCTAGAATATTCTTCTGATCTTCCATATTTGAATTCAGGCTACCTTGAAATCTGGCAAGAATGGTAAAACCAATTAGTCACACACATCATATTTGAAACAAATATTTACACACACTGTATTCATTCAACATCTTCTAGGTGTCAGGAAAAGTAGTTGGTAGGCATAAATTAAGAATAGTGCTAATGAAAAAGGAAGACATTCTGTATTGAGCATCTGCTATGTACCAAAAATATGTGATCATAGAACTACTGTAACTTTGCTACTGTTCTTCCCATTTTACTGATAAAGTAACAAAGTTTCAAGGAAACTAAGTGATTATTTATTATCAATCAATTATCTAAGTAACAAAGTATTTCAACCAACATCTATCAAACTGAAAATTTTAAGCTCTCTACAGTATACAGCTCAAGCTCTCTACAGTGGTATACAGTAGACAACCAACAGTATAAGCTTTTAGTTTAATATTTAAAGCAGTATAACAGAAAAGTATACATATAAAGTAACTGCAAAAAGAAGAGCTGTGAATTCTGAAAAAAAAAAGCAAATAGAGAAATGTGGTCAAGTAGGTTTTAAATAAATTTAAGATAAGAGCAATTCTTTCATGGGCCTACTAACCATAAGTTCCTTACTCTAGCCTATGTGTCCTTGTTCTGGTCCTGTTAGTCCTGCTTTGCATACAAAACCAGAATATCAAGTAAAACAAGATGGAGGTAGAGGTAAGATAAGGGTTATGCCACAATGTCATTATCATAGCAAAAAGTCCAACATCTGGTAAGACACACCTGTTCAAGACCAAACTTGGAATATAAATATAAAAGGGGATATAAATGCAGTTCCTGGAAAACCCTACCTATTTCTCTAAAATCCAGTGATATAGACTCTTAGCCTTGCATCTTCCTCAGTACTCCCCATAGAAGTCCTTGCTTCTCCTCAATTCAAGTGATAACCTTTTTCAGACAGTAGTCTGCCATTCCATCAGGATGCAGGGTCTTGATTAAAACTCATTCCCTTTCATCAACTCTTTGCTCAAGAGTTTTGGCTTATGAGCAGTTAATAGCAGACTCCAGACTCCTATATGAGTTCTCCACTTGCTATTGAGCACACAGTGCTATGTCCCTAATAAACCACTACAAATTGCCAAAGCATACCACATTACTCTTGTTTTCCCATTGCCCATACTGTGCAACTGTGCCAGAAATATCTTATATTCTGTCTAGTAGGTGAATCCCTTCAATGAAATCTAATGGAGAATAAAAACTTACAGAAATGTACCCAAGGAGTTATCCATTCAGCAAATGTTTATAAATCCCAATTTATATATCAGATACTGAATATTTAAAGACAGAACCAATAATTCTTATGCTGCTTAATATCTAATTGGGAATACAGAGAAAATAAAATTAAGATTACAATAAAATATAGATACTACATTACAAGGAAATATAGGAGATAAGAGAAAACAGTAGACGATCACATAGGATTCTCACTGAAGAAGACCTTAATATGTCTTAAAACAGATATTGTTGATATGTAGAGAAAATAAGAATTAAAATACAACTTCTTGATATGCTTTGTATTGTTGAAAATACCATTAAATACTTGGAAGCACTGTAGTGAATTGCTGATTGTATAATAAACAAAAGGATAAATCAAATGCATGAGACCAGAAAAGTGACAATAGCTCTGCACTATAATTCATGTCTTCCCTGTGCACCAGCCAGGAGAAATTTGACAGTGATATGTTCATTGGTGAAGATGATTCTGACACTAAGATTCTATCTGACTCAATTTGCTAACATTTATTTCTTGATATGATCTGTAAATAAAGATACATTTAGTTGACTGACATGAAATGAGCACATTAACAAGTCTATATGGAGAAATTTCCTAGATAGCTAAGTCCATTAACAGGATATATATTACAAGTCCTGTGATTTTCTACTCTTCTTCTCTATCCAACTTGCATTTTCCAATGCATGTTGCTTCTCTCCCCACCCCACACACATTTTTCTCTTTGCATTCACTGAATCATCGCAATTAATAAAATCTCAGGGGCCTTGCCTGGTGGCACACTGGATTAAAGTGCAGCACTATGAAGCTATCCACAGCCACTCAGCACAAGTTCAATTCGTAGTCAGGGAAGTAACCAACATGCCAGCTGCTACCCCCAACAGCATATTTCAGTCAATCTGCCTGTTCTTCTTTCCAGTCTGTCTCTGATAAATTTTCTCACCTCCCACACCTCTGGCCTGTACCCCAGTTTTTGTATGGATAAATTAATATTTTTAAAAAATAAATAAAATGGAATCTCAGGCCCAGATCTTAGCTGTCCATATTTTTCATGTCTTCACTTTTTAGTTTTCTCAATAAGAAATGTTTGCATCCATATTATTAACAAGTCCTCCTATACACATTTGCTTGTTTAAAGTACTGGAGATGTATTTTTGTCGGTATGTTTTAATAGTAAAAACATAGGAAACATTTGGGGAGCTTTATTATCTTGCTCCAGGACTTTTACTTGTGTTCATTATTTTCATTCATATCAAGTAGGTATTATCATTATCCACACTTTACAAATAAGGACTTGAATTACAGGGAGTTAAGTAACTGGCCAAAAGTCACACAGCACTGAAACTGGAATAAATATGATCATAAAAAAATATTGGCCATCAAACTCATTGCCTTTCAGAGCACTAATTTTTCTTAATGAATACACAGAGATCTAGTCTTTTTTAAAAAAAAAATGATCTTGGGCCCTCCCTGGTGGTGCAGCAGGTTGGAGCACAGCATGAGTTCTATCCCTGCCCCAGAGGTGATCTACATGGCGAGGCAGACTTCTCCTGACCCGCCCACTGCTCCCCTCAGCAGTGTACTTTGTCAGTCTACCTGTTCTTCTTCCCACCCTGTCTCTGGTGAATCCTCTCACCGCCTCTGCACCTCTGGCCTGTACCCCAGTTCTGTGTGCATAAGTAAATAAATGTTTAAAAAATTATCTTTTGGAAGAATAAATATAAGAAACATAAGAGAAATGATAGTCTATAAAGACAGACCATCTATACACCACTAATAATAGCTTCCTTTTAATTCCCCTTATTATAACATTCAAATTTTAAGGATATTTTCAACTTTGTTCAGTCTCTGGCTCTTACATGTAAATTATAGTTCACCCACCTTCACAGTGAGCATACTTTAGCATGCATGGTTGATTTTTACCTCTGAATATAGCTTTTCAACCATTGTAAAATTTTAATTCAATTTATTTTTTTTTTTTTTAGTTGTTATTACTGACAATGGAAGAAATTGGGACCAGGTCTATAAACCACAGTGCTACAATGCAGAATGAACTTACTTCATGAGTCAGTGAGAAAGTTAAGTTTAGAGAAGAGCAAAAGCTCTATATCTAAACCCAAAATAGGCTGCCTTACATTTTAGTATATGTGTGAATGAACATAAATATTCATATATAAATACATGTGCATGAAAGCTGCCAATAATTTCTGAAGAATACACATTTTTATGTACATATTTGCAGTCACAGAAGAAAAATATCCATACAATATTTATACTGAAGTAATATCACTATTGAGAAGAGATGGAGGGCTCTGTCATTGAGCTATGGATCCCAGGAAAGTGCAGACCTGCCACTTGCGCTGTGAAAAGCCAAAAACCCACAATCCCCTCCTGGAACTGAGTAAGGACAGAGGGAAGGCTCAGAAAACAAAGATTAAGATGAGTATGTAGGGGAAAAGACCAGCAGAATAGAGTCGCTAGGATCTTCAGGAGTGAGCTCATCAACCCATCCACAGCTTCAATATCCTTGAGGAGTCTGGCATAGTAGTGCCAGGATTGACCTAGCCATCATTTACTAAAGTACAAGAAGTAGCAACCCAAAAAGATGCTCACCAGAACCAGCAGCACAGTGGCACAACATTTAGAACAAATTAGAAAACAAACAACAGGGAGAAGAAAAAAATACGAGAACCAAGCAAGTTCTTTGGAGAAAGATATATATCACAAAAAGAAAATCAGCCCCCAGAACTGAACAACAATAACATAGAAGAACTTCTCTATCTACCACAAAGAGCATTTAGAATAGCCATGATTAAAAACATAAAGTAGATGAAAGGGGATATAATGATATGAGAAATATAGTTAATGAACTAAAGAATAAAGTTGTCTTTAAAGAAATAAATGAAGGAAACACATGATATTGAAAAAATAATAATGAAGGAGCTAAAGAACTTTGATAAAATGAAAGAACAAATCAGTTCTCTCAAAGAATTCCTGACAAAATAAAGAAAGTAATATAAGAGATATAGGAATCCCAGAAGGTGAGGAGAGAGACAAAGGAAACAAGATATTTAAGATAGTCAAGGAATCCTTTGCGAGCATGAAGAAGGAGGTGAAAGCAGACATACAGAAAACTAGAACACCAAGTTACTACAATGAAAGAAAAACTTCAGCAAGACACAGAACAGTAAAGTTTCCAAGCGTTCAAGATAAGGAAACAAATAATGAAAATGATGAGGAAGAAAAAAGATCCCTATAAAGGAAAAAAAAAAAAAAAACTATTGGCAAGAAAAGAATGGAGTGACATTCAACTCCAGGACAACAAACGTCAACCAAGAATATGTAATACCACAAACTCTCTTTCCTCCATGAAGGAAAAATAAAGATGTTTTCAGACAAACAATCTCTAGAAATTCATTACAAAAACCCCTACTCCAAAAATATTAAAAGAAGTCCTAACGTCAAAACCAAAGGAGTAATAAGAGGAACAGAATAAGGTAAGTAAAAATGATGACAAAAAACACAAACAAAATGACAAATATAGACATGTGTCAATACTAACCAACTGTAAATATAAATGAACTAAACTCATCAATAAAAGACACAGAGTAGCAGGCTAGATCACACAAAATCCAACTTTCTACTATCTCAAAAAACATACTTAACTATAAAGGATAAACCAGAATGAAAGTAAAAAGTTGAAAAACAATCCCACATGCAAGTGAACCAATAAAGAAGGCAGGGACAGTTATACTTATATCAAATGAAAGAGGTAAAAAAGAAAAAAAAAAAGATATAGATGGACCCTAAATTATAATTTTGAGGACAATATAGCAGAAAGATATAACACATCAAGATATACTCACCTAATGAAGAAGCATCAAAATATACCAATTACCATCTCTAAAAACAGATGTAGATATATATATATAGAGAGAGAGAGATAGATAATAGGAAATTTCCATACCTCACTCACCAATGGACAGATCAATGAAGCAAAAAATAAACAAGGACATTAGAGTCCTAAATGAAGACTAGGACTCATGGGCTTAACATAATATACCTTAACATGAAAAAATAAAAACATACATGACAAACGAAAGCCAATATTATTATCAATAGTGAAAAACTGAAAGTCTTTCCTCTAAGATCAGGAATAAGACAAGGGTGTCTACACACCACTGTTTTTCAATATAAATTGGAAATCCAAGCCAAAGCAATAAGATGAGAGAAAGACATAAAAGGAATTCAAATGGGGAAAGAAGTAGTAAAGCTATCACTATTTGCAGAGGATAAGAAAATATACATAAAAAACCCCAAAAATTACAAAGACAAACTAATTAAAATAATAAACAAGTGTAGTAAAGTAGTATAAAAAATCAATACAAAAATCAGTAGCCCTCCTAGATACAATCAATCTGAATAAATTAAGAAAACATCCCATTTACAGTTTAAATAAAAAACTAAATAACTAGAAATAAACTTAAGCACAGTTGTCACTTGGCCTATATAAACAAAATTATAAAGCACTGTTAAAAGCAATAGAAGATACAAAGAAATAGAAAGACAGCCCCTGCTCATGGATTGGAGAAATTACATTATCAAAATGGTTATCCTACAGAATAACCATTTACAATTTACAGAATCAACACAATCCCAATAAAAATCTCAATGGCATTATTGAAACAAATGAACAAATTTTGATGGAATTCATATGAAGCAACAACAACAACAAAAATATCAAGTAGCTAAGCTTTCCTCACCAAAAAGAAGTAAAATGGTGTTATCACACATCCAGGTTTCAAACTATACTGCAAAGCCATAATAATTAAAACAGTACAATACTAGAACAAAACTGACAACACACACCAATTGAATCAAATAGAAAGCCAATAAATAAAACCACACATATATGGACAATGAATATTTGACAAAGGAGCAAAAAAAATATGTAATGGAACAAAGAAAGTTTGTTCAATAAGTGATGCTGGGAAATCTGTACCGCCATTTGCAAAAGAATGATATTACACTACTACCTCAAACTAGCCACAAAAATCAACTCAAAATGTCTAAAAGAATTGAACATAAGACCTAAAACCATAAAGTATATTGAAGAAAATATTGGGAAAATAACACATGACATACATCTCAGTGATATCTTTAAAGAACCATCCCGCAAAGCAAAGAAAGTGAAGGAAAAGATGAACAGCTGGGACTACATCCAACTAAAAAGCTGTACAGCAAAAGAGACATTAACCAAAACAAAGAGACACTCTATTGAATGGGAGAAAACGTTTGCATTCCATTGGGTGTCTCTTTGTTTTGGTTAATGTAACTGATAAGGAATCAGTCACAAAGATTTACAAAGAGCTCATGTGACTTAACAAAACCAAAGTAAACAATTCAGTCACAAAAAAATGGGTAGAAGAGCTAAAAAGACTCTTCTGCAAAGAAGAAACACAAATGGCCAACAGGTATATGAAAAAAAAATGTTCAACATCCCTTATAATCAGGGAAATGCAAATCTAAACCCCAAAAAGATACCATCTTAACAACAGTGAGAATTAAAAAACTAGCCACAACAAATGTTGGCAAGGCTGTGAAGAAAAAGGAATGCTCCTGTACTGCTCGTGGGAATGCAAACTGGTCCAACCACTATGGAAAGCTGTATGGAGGTTCCTCAGATTACTAAAAATGGAACTACCATATGACCCTGCAATTCCACATCTAGAAATCTTCCCAAGGGACACAAAAGGATTAATTTAAAAGGAGATCTGCACCCCATGTATTCATAATAGGTAAGACTTATAAACAATCCAAATGCCCCAAAATAGATATACCACATATAGATGGTACATACACGATGGAATACTATTCAGCAATCAAAAAGATAAACTAATGCCATTTGTAGCAACATGAATGGAGCTAGAAGGAATTATGCTCAGTGAAATAAACCAGAAAGAAAAGTAAAGTATTGGTGGTTTCGCTTATAGGAGGAATATTGGGAAACAAAATAAGGGATGAGAGAAAAAACAATAACATTAACAAGCACAAAAGAAAAAAAAAGGTAACTGTAAGTAAAGGTAACTGTAAGTCAAAGACATTTTGCAGGGTAGGGGGAAGAAGAAGGACCCAAACAGGGGAGGGAAGAACACAAAGGACTATGGTGATGGTGCACAGGTAGATGGTGGTGGAAATTCTATGGTGACTATAGCTGTGAGGAGAAATCAAACATTGTATGAAGATGAACAATGATCTTATACATACACACACACACACACACACACACACATATAGTATGTTATATGTATTATTATATTAATTTGTTATATATATTATATATATATGAAGACATAGCAAAACACCCCATGACTTACACTTCAGAAACCCCTTTGAGGGCTCCTCTCCAGAAACAAAGAAAATGAAGGAAAAGATAAACAGCTGGGATTACATTGAACTAAAAAGCTTCTGTACAGCGAATGAAGAGACACTACAAAGTGGAAGAAAATATTTGCACACCACATAATGGATAAGGAACTGATATCAAAGATCTACAAGGAGCTTACACAACTCAACAAAAACAAAGCAAACAACCCAATCAAAAATTGG
>NW_004567106.1:5733801-5746120 GCF_000260355.1 Condylura cristata | reverse complement strand
CACACACACACATATAGTATGTTATATGTATTATTATATTAATTTGTTATATATATTATATATATATGAATAAATTTAATTTTAAGAAAAATATCACTATTTTCTGGTCAAGAACTTTCTATATAAGGGATGCAAATTTATTTGCAAAAACACCAGTGTATTATATGGACTATGGTGACAGTTTTTCAACCACATTACAAGTATCTTCATCTACTAATGGGGTATGCATACCTATATTAACAAAATAAATTATAGTTATAAACAATTTACTCAAACTCAAAAAAGAGAGTGTGAATAGCACTTAAATACTAAAAAGACTTTTAGAAATACTTAAATTAAAAAGTATATATTTTGCTTAAAATATCTGGACAATTCTCATGGATCTTTGTTTTCTTTGCTGGTTCAGATCTGACTCATATCTCTGAGCATCTGATAAGAAACATGAAACATAAATGTTAAAATTCTTGTAATTTATGCTTACTTTTCAGAATTGAAAACATAAAAGGTAGAATTGAGAAGATTCAATTCTAAGATTTAAGAAGGAAAAATTAGCAAAGTCCTCTAATTAAATAAGGTTATTTTATATTGTTCTATTTTAATAAAAGGACATATATCTGATAATTTAACATTTTTGTTTGCAAAACTACACAGTAAGTAAGTAGGGCATTACTTAAAATCTGGGAGAAGTTCCATTAAAAAAAAAAGGTGAATCTAAAGAAAGGGTTAGTGCAATTGTCCTTATAACTGTAGCACTAAAATATATTATACGCTCCTCCAACTTGTTTGGATTGACATTCCCACTGATGTTTACCAGAAACACAAACTTAGACACAAATTTGTAACTCCATACAAAAAAAGACAAAAGATAATTTGGAATCTAGGTTGGGTTCCAGATTAGATTAATTTTGAATGGCTTCGTCTTGTGTCAAGCCTGAGTCAGTTCAGAGTAGCCAAAAGATATTTACAGAAATGGAAAATAAGAAAATGCAGTAAAGTAACAGTTAAAGGGAAGGCATAATATTAATCCCTAATTTTACACCAGACATGTTAATTATGAAAATCTAAACCTCTGATTGTTTTTGTTGCATTTATAACCAAAAGTAAGTCAATTTAATTAGAAATGTATTCTACACAAAAAAAAATGTCAATAAAGAAGTAACATCCCTTCAACATCGTTTCATCTCAGAATGAAATAGGGTTAATTCTGAGGAGCAAAGGCAAAACTAGTTCATAGGAATAGATACATGGTACTAGCAATGATTTGTTCACATTTTAGCTGTTAACAAAAACATATCATATTTAAAGACATTTATTATAAGGAACTGGAACATACACTATGGAGACTGACAAGTCCCAAGATCTTTAATCAGGAAGTTAGAAACCCAGAAGAGCTGATGATGGTGTTCTGGTCCACATATTTATACAGAAAAGATCAATGTCTCAGGCCAAGGCCAAATACATGGAAAACACCAATGTGCCCCCTCAAGGCAGTTAAGTGGAAGGAAATGCCTACTTAAAGGAGAGTCTTTTTTTTTTTTATTGGGGTCTTCAACTCGTTGAAGGAGGCCCACCCACAGCAGGGAGGACACTCCTCTTTACTCAACTATCAATGCAAACTTTAATCTCATCCAAAAATATCCTTACAAGTACACCCAAAATGATGTTTAGCCAAACATCTAGGCACCTCATGGTCCAGTCAAGTTGACTCTAAAAATTATCCATCAAGGAAAACAAAACAAAACAAAACAGCAACTTACCTATTCAAATCCTTTTCCTTTTTTCCTGAAGGCCAAGTCACCAGCGTATCAAAGTACTTTTAAAAGTTCTCCAATTATTAACATTGAAGCTGGTATTATATCACCAATGTCTCGATGCACACAACTGTGTAAATGATACCATACTAGTTTTCAGGAAAGGTAAATTTGAAACTTGAAAATGTTATGTTTACCTGTTTCTTTTTTTCTTCTTTGTCACTCTATCCTCATTAACTAATTAACTACAGGAATACTTCCTTCATCAATTTTAAACAATTTAATCTGCTCTGTCCATTCACTCTGATCACCTTTTTAAAGTCAGGAGACAAAAATCACTGATATTCAATCTCATTAGACTATTCCCAAAAATCTATTCTCGATAAAAGAGATAAAGTACATTTTGACATTGAAAAATAACAAATGTTAGAGTTTAGGCTGAGGTGGCATGTTATTCCAAACAATTGCCTATCAGGAGACAGAAACTAATGTCATTATTTTCTACAGACAAAAATAAAAAGATAGAAACCAAGTCTTGATCCTTTCTCTTTCCTGAATGATAACAGTAAGTGAACAATCTTAAAACATGTGAACTAGGCCTGGGCCACATTAAATTGGAGAAAATGCCCCAACTCACACTGCAATTGTTGTTTGAAATGTTACTCTCCTGTTTTCAGTCTTCTACTTTCCACTTCTACAGAAACTATAACCAAATTCTAAAACTGCCATAAAAATGACCAGCAGGCCTATAAAGATGCTTGTGTTTCTGGACCTGGGATTTGTTACCTCTATTTGGCACAACTAGCAGTGGTGACAGCAGATATGAATGGAACACAGTTAGCACATTGCAAACACAATAATCCCTACACTATAAATCTCCTCATGTTAACCCAGGGCTGATCATCCTGAGGCTTCGCTCTGTATTTACTCCATACCAGCATGAAAGTCAAATGTATCAGATTTCAGACTGAAATAAAATGTAAATCATGACCCAAAAAAGAAAAAAAAATTGCTTTGTCTGTACTTTTTGAGGAATCGAAGAAGTCACAGTATTATTTTGTTTACCTGGACAAGACAGGAAAAAAGTTTATTCTTTCACTGATCTAGGAACATTTTCATCATAGTCAGCACTGTGCTCAACATATCTCCTAAGATACTGACTCTCCCCTTCTCCATTTCCATTGCACTGACCTTCCTGCTTTAGACCTCTGGGTCAGTCTAAATGCTACTCATTCTGCCACTCTGCAACAGCATAATATGTTTTAAAATACCCCTTAATGGTCTTTTTTTTGTTTGTTTGTTTTTCTGTTTTGCCTATAACTTTGAATTTTACTCAGAAATTGTTCTTCTATTAAGAAAAATATGAATTTAGTGCTTTCTTTCTATAGGTAAGTGCTAGGTAAAATACCATCTCGGGAAGCAGGAGGAATTACTTAAGACAATCTCTGCCTTACAGGAAGAAAATAAAAATGAACAGATGGAGAGGGAAAACTTCCTTTCACACCCTCCAATGCACCCTCAGAGTCAAATGGGAGAGGGAGGAGTTGTAACTGTGTAATCATACAAACAACAGTGGAATTCCAGAATATAGTAGGGCTTGCTGGCAAAGCCAGTTGTACTCTCTGAAGACTGCCTGCCTTTCAAAAGAGCACTGAGGTCACCGTGGTGCCACAATGAACATAACATACAAGCATTAAAAGATATGACTGGCCAGCAAAATGGCTGGGTGAATGGGCTTAAAATAGCTTCTTGCTTCCTCTCAGTCTGTGCATGGCATTTAGGGGATGCAGATATTCTTTGATTTCTCTTTCTGGATTCAGAAGACAGCTAAAGCACTAGAAATGTCATGATACTCTAGCAGAATGGTACAGGATCTACTTTCTAAATCAGGAGTCAAAGAGAGATCTCCTGGAATCTAGTAAACCAGTAAGAGTTTGGTGAAGAACTAGACAGAAGAGATAGAAGGCATCCACTCTATGTTGCAGCAGTTACCATGGAGTGTTTGTTCTGAGAAAGGTGATTACAGATTACCACGACAGGTCAGCAGCAAAGGCAGAAAGGAAAGAGAACAACATCCAAAGAGTTGACAAGAGAATATCCTTTAACCCAAAGTCACAGACGTCAGTAGGCCTCATTCCCCATCACCATGATGTTCTATAAACTTCCTCCTGATTATTAATGCAGTCAGAAGGTGGAGTTACATTAGTAGTGATCAGGAGACCAAGTAGGAAGCAGAGGGAAGAACATAAAAAGGACGGAGAGGAGTGGTACAAAGAGATGACATTGATCCAAAAGAGACTGAGTTCCAAAGAGGGCTAAGTTTTAAACTTAGAGAGTGATGTTCAACAAGATGAAGATTTTCTACGTTACTGATAGTAGTGACTGAAATACACATCAAAATGTGCTCGAAAAAACAAGTAAAATATTGCTTAAGTGACTTGACAAATAACTACTCATGGTTAAATTTTACCCCAATTTTGTTGGTTCTCCTAAGTTTCTTAAAAACCTATATGGACAGTACCTTGTACACAGACTTTTTCAAAACCTAAACTTGATACTAAATTACCTTCCGAATAAAGATATGATCTATTTATCTATCTATCTATCTATCTATCTATCTATCTATCTATCTATCTATCTATCTATCTATCTATCTATCTATGTGTGTATGTGTGTCTGTGTGTGTGCATGTATAAGTGTATATATAAATACATATATAGAGAGAGACAAAAAGATGTATGAAAATCACATGTATCCTTCATTCCTTCCCATCCATATATAATACATATACACATATATATATATGTATGTATGGAGGTTAGAAGAGAAAGGGAGAAAGATGGAGAGGGGCATACATATAAGAAAGGAAGGAGAGAGCAAGTAAAATGATAGGAAGATGAAGTAAAGAAAAATGGGGAGAAGCAGATAAGAGGAAAGAGAAGAAAGAGGAAGAAGAGAAGAATGGGGAAAAGAAGGGATATTTTGGAACTCTTGCCTCTGGGAACTGGATCTCTTTTCAGAGACAACTCATTCCTCAACTCACAGTTAAATTATCACTTCCCTGATCTCTTTCACTAGGAAAATGCCCCTTCCATATGTTCTCAGGGCACCATTTAACTTTCTTCACAGCAATTACCTCAGTTCCAATTCACACTTATTTGTGTGATTATTTGAGAAACTCCTTACTGCCTTTCTTGCAGACAGGGATCAAGATGTCTTGAGCTCACCATCTTAATGGCAGCTTCTTGATCAATAGCAAAAACAGAAGAGACACTTAATATCCATTCTAAAAATAATGTAATTTAGTACATTTTATTAAATTGCACTTTCCTTTCTACCCAACAATAGGCTTTTTACTAGTCATTCAATTAAAACATTTATAATGGGTCTATCTTCATAGGTTTATAAAGTAGAAAATAAAGTGTGTGTAGGGTGTGTATGTGTGTACACATATATACATATATAGAGAGAATATAAATATATATAAATATAATATATATAAAGAAGATCACTTTGTATTTTTCTAAATATTTTCTAAATTATTAAAAATTTGTCAGCAATTTATATTCCACTGGCAAGTATGTAATTGTTAAGAATATGAAACAAACACAACTCAATTACAAATAAGAAAATTATGTAAATTTGAATTTAAGTAGTATGGCAGTTTAACATCCAAAGAAATAATATGCTAAAGTTGTTAATGGTCTTCTTAATATACTCTCTCAGCTCTATTCTCAGAGTATTATGTTTATCTCAACATTTGACAATGCAAAATCAAGACTAAATTTCCCATCGTCATTTGCATCCATGCTAGACCTTTGAGGAGGTTCTACTATGGAGATATATGAGAAGAAATGGATTGTTTTATTTCTGGATTATATCCAGTGTTGAAGCATGTCTTTTTTACTGTATTTTCTTCTATCCTGCTGCTCAAAACATAATGATGGTGGTTGCAAGCCATACTGTACAAAGAAGATTACTATAGTATTATAACAGAACATCATCAAAAATGAAACAGGATATCAAAAAGTGAACTTCAATCCATGTATATGGCATACAGATTACAATAGCCAAGATATAGAAACAACCTAAATATCTGCAAACATACAAATAAAGATATGATATATACATACATATATACATATATGTATACATATACATACACACATATATACAAACACATGCACATACACACAATTGTTTACCCAAAAGAAAGAAAAAAATCCTGTCATCTGTAATAAATGAACAAATCTTGAGAATTTTTCTCAACTTTTTTTCTAGGAAAACTCCTAGGAGAAATAAGTTAGAGGAAAAAAACACTGTATTGTATTGCTTATGTGTAGAATCTGAGAGAACATAATTCAAAGGTGGTGGTGAAAGTGAGGACAGGGTATTAGTCAAAGGGTATAAACTTTGCAGTTAAAAGATGAGTTCTGGTAATATAAAGCACAGTACTGTATTGACAGTCAACAATACTGGATTATATATTCAAAGTTGCTAAAAGACTTCATAAATGTGCTCATCACAAAAAAATTGATAATTACGTGATAGAAGATCAAAAGTGAATGCGATACACTGGTGGTAATCATACTACAAAACAAATAGGCATTACAGCAACATGCTCCACAACACTTTAAATTTGATGCTATATCTCACTTATAACAAGGTAGACAAATGACTATGATGTGTCTCTAGAACTGAATTTCCATAGCAGCTATGCAACGCAATCAAAACTGTTACATGTTTGAGAAAATTAACTTCTTGCAATTTAACCACTGTTTATTTTACTTCAGTTATCTGTCATTGAACTTATGTCTTCAACAGTATGACAGTGCTGACCTTTTGCTTACTTTTCTAATCACTCAAGAGTTTAATTAACGTCAGTAGGAATTCATAGAAGTATGCAGGATAAACATAATTACAAGAATTTCATCATCCCTGAAAGTCCTAATAGAGAACAAGGCAGAAACATTTAAATACAATGTCCAAGTTTACTCACAGCGACTAGATGTACTCTGTAATTTTCTCACATTAGTACAGTTAGATCATTTGAGTGCTTCTTTACTCTTTCTAGATGTAATATAATTCTTTGAAGATAAAAACTAAATAGTTAACAGTCCACTAACTCTCTCTTATGTTCTCCAAAACAGAAAATTTCCTTTCTTGTAACTGTTAGTACCACTATTACTAGTTACCATCAATTAAGATATAAAAAATTGTGCTAAATTTAAAATGTTAAAACAAAACCTCCAATTATCAACATCATTTAACAGCCCTTTTCAACTGACTCAAAGAAGCTAAATAATATATAAACCTGGTACTAAGAAGCTTCAAGTATATTCAAAACACAAGATTGTTGGATTCTGATTCCTAGATTTTCTTTATTTTAAACAAATTTTTAAAGAATTCTTAATAAAGTTAAGCAATATGCATGGGCCTCATTTCAGCCTAATTTTCTCCATATTATGGTCACTGATATTTATTGGACATGTTTTTTTTTTTAATTTTCCTAGGATACTTACTACAGATAGCTATTCCAAATACTTAAATGATTTAGATATTTATATCCCTGTCCTCCTCTGACTCCTAGAGCTTTCTAACATTAGAAATAATGAGGGACATCACAGAGTAAATGCTAGATCTATTTTATCTACATTGATATTATAAGTTTTATTCACTAATATTATAAAAGGCAAGAAAAATGAGGGAAACGATCCATGTTTGAAAAGTTACATTAAAGTGACAAGAGCCATGATGATATCCACATTTAATGAATAGCTTATAAACCAATTTTAAAAAGCAAAGACCCCAGAGGATAAGTGGACAAAAAAAAAAAAAATGAACAGATGCCTTATACAACAGGACATCAGTTTGTGAAGACATATTTATTCAACATAGTAGGAACTTCTGCTTTCTGTACATATGGCAACTTAACATGGAACTTCTGGCTTTCTCTATAAATGTAACCCTAGAATAACTAGACTAGACAAGTGAGAAGCAAAAATGTACTTCAGAACTAACCTTTCCTTAATGACATTAAAGCTGACTTATATGATCTTTTTAGGGTAGGTAGGTGCCCGAAATTTGAGGCACTGGATAGCTGGAAAAGCAGTGAAAGGGTATGTTAGAATATAACTTTATAAACTCCTCACTGGAATTCCACTGTGTGTTTGGAACAATAATTTTTGACCTCTTCACTATAAAAATCAGTTGCATCCTTTAAGAAACCAATGTGGAATTTTCAAGAGACTGCAAAAGACCCAATGGGTGTTGTCTATTTGAACAGGTGCCCAATGAGTGGCTGCCTCCATTGATAGCTCAATTTAAGCCTCCAGTCTGCTCAATCTTGAGGAGGTGAGTACCAGTTTAAGGAGGTAGCCTTCTATTGCTATTTCTCCTTATGCCTTTAAAGATGATAAAAACAGATTATATGCAGGAGGAAAATGGGAGTAATGAAGAAGAAGGCTCTCTGACTTCCATCCACCCTCTTTAACTCACTAGACTAGCAAAACACTGAAAGGTTTTCTTTAACCCTTCCACAATTCACTAACAATTACTAAACATAGTAGCTCATTCCCTAAGGGACAATGGGTTTACAGGTCAAAAAAAAAAAATCCCAATAATAAAGCATATATCATAAGAAATGTTCTGCATGACAAAATCACAGTCAACATCATATTCAATAACAAACAAGAAAAAATATTTCCATTAACATCACTCAGATAAGGATGTCCTCTATGGTCACTATGTTCAATATAGTATTAGAAATCCTAGTCAAAGTAGGGTCTCCCTGGTGGTTCAGCAGGTTAAAGTGCAGCACTGTGAAGCTGACCACAGCCACTTCAGTGTGAGTTTGATCCCCTCACCCTCACCCCCAGAAGTAATCCACAGGAGATAGGCTGCTCCTGTCTGGATCTCTGCTCACCTCAGCAGTGTACTTCATTGATCTGCTGTTCTGCTCCCTATTCTGACTATGGTGAATTCTCTCACCTCCCCTGCACCTCTGGCCTGTACCCCAGTTCTGTATGCATAAATAAACAAACCTTTAAAAAAGAGAGAGAGAAGAAAGAAATCCTAGCCAAAACAATCAGGCAAAAAAAAAAAAAAATAGAAGATAGAAGACATAAGGAATTATAAGGAATTCAAAAAGAAGTAAAACTGTCACTATTAGCAGATAACATGTGGATATAAATAGATTATACAAAAAAAAACCTAGAAGAATCAAATACAGTAAGCTGTATACAAAATCAATACACAAAAATCAGTTGCATATCTATATACAGTCTATCAGAAGAAAGGGAAATGAGGAGAATAAACTAAAGCTCTTGGTTCCTGGGAGACCTCATATATACTATAGGACTTTGGACAGCCCTTTGTATTTTGTGGTGGTATTGAGGTTGGGATTTAAAAAAAAAAAAAAATGGATTTCTAGCTCCCTCCCTAGATAGAAAACCACTTTCTTGCAGAGTTGGATCTAACATAGAGTACACATGTATCAATGACTCAGTATATAGACTAAGCATCAATACGGACACCACAATTAAGTGAGATCTGAGGTTCCTTGGTCTACTAGGAATAGGAGAATGTTATTCTGATGAAAATACCGGTCACTCTGCAATATAAAAGTCAATGTTCAAGGATGTAAGGAGAAGAGGCTTGACTATTTATACTTTGAGAAACAGGCCATATTTGGTCATAAACATAAATTTAGATAAGACTCCTCAGTTTTATTCTTCTAGACTACTGAGTCTCTCCTTGATTGTAATTATAGGCTTTCATGGTTATTGGGAAATCAATCCCATACACGGTTTCGTAATTTGTAGGACAATATGCCAACTGACTCAAATGAGATTTGAAATATGTCAGACATATAAGAATTTGCTATTATTAGCTACATTTGTTTTCTCACTTCATTGTGAGTTTGAAGAAAACTCCTACCATGCTAAGTCTTTGATTCATTTCAAAATAGAAAGTCATAGAAAGAAATCCATCAAATGTGTTCTACTTTGCATGTGTTAATAAATATCTTTACCACAATATAACTGGAATTGGGTGATACAAATACACACATACACATTAATATTTAACACAATTTTATTCCATGAATTATTTGATAATGGAAACTGAAAAAAAATGTTTAGATGATTACTTAGGCAACTTAAAGTGCATTAAAATGTGTAAGAGGAATTGAAGACAAGTTTTTTTCCAAATTTTAAACGACTTACAGTAAAGTCACCTCTAGAGTACTACGCATGTGTTATCTCTAAGAGTGTTCTAAATGGATGTAATATCGCTGATGCCAGATGAAAAGTTTTATAATTTAATGAAGTCAAGTGTAATTCAAAACCCTTATTTTTAAATGAATTAAATGATAGAAGAGTTATTTATCAATATTGTCTTAATGTTTAATAATCTATAAGTAAGTTCTGCTCTAGTTATTTTAAAATTCGAAGAAAATATGTGGAGTACTAAAGACAGTTACACATGTGGGATCTTTCTCTCTAGCATAAACTTCCGTAGTGCCCCTTACTGGGTTCCCTGCCTTTATCTGATTCCCTTTACATACTGGTCACACAAATGAGATGTCAAAAGTGATGAGCAGATGGTGTCTCTTTCCTACTTCTAATAATCCACTTGATTCCTACCTCTGAAACAAAATTCCAAATTATTCAGCATCTCATTCAAAGCTTATCATGCCACAGATTGTTAGACTAACTTTTCAAATTCTTCTGTTTTTCTTTTGCTCTAATAATCAGAAACAGCTTACAGAATCTTAAGTACAACACATGGCTTCATGCCCATGCCATGCAGCATCTCATGTGATATACAAATGATGCTGCCTCTCCTGGAAGGTTCACTTTCTCATCTTATTCCTTGCCTCAAACCACAGATGAAGATACGACTGTGTTCTGTCTGGACAATTCCTGTTGCAACTTCAAAATCCAAGGCTTTCCTCTTTCCAAAAGATGTGTAATAACTTGCTTTCTGGTAACTCAGAGGATAAATGATTTGCATCCTTACAAGCATTTATTATTGCTGTTTTTCTTGTGCTATAAGTATATTCTGTTTCCTATATTAGATCATGAACTTCTTACAGACAATCTGTCCCTGAGTTGTATGTAGCCCAGGACCTAGGACAGGAAAGGCATTCCATCACATTTCCATTTGTTTGACTATTTTCAAGAAGATCTTTTTGTTTGACTATTTTCAAGAAGATCTACATAACTTTGTTTCTGCTATTTTTTCCCTTCAAGTCTGAGGGACTCAGATCTCAACAGGCCTTGCTGTGTGAAAGGCCTTTATCAATACTGAGCCATGTAACAAAGAAGCTTGCTGAAATATCTGAACTTTATTTAAATTTCCAGAAATCTGTGGAAGTAAGCCTACGAGCAGTCTTTGAGCAAATTACAAAACCTGCTTTCTTTTCTGAACTTTCATAATTTCTAAGGCAAATACAAGGAAAGAATTAAAAATGTTTCTTAAAGGTTGTGAACTTGTGTTAAATCACTTAAAAGATCTCTGCTCTATGGAGCAAAACTAATAAACAAATCATGTTGAAACAAAGTATTTTTATTAAAAATGTAATTTCAAAGCTATTATATAGTTCAAATTGACAGCATAATGACAAATTGTGACCCACCAAACTCGGAGAAGCAACAATACATCTAGGAAATACAAATCAAATCAGCGCCAAGAGGGTTCATGCTTAACACCAATTTCAGTGCCAAGAAATGAGCTTTTTCATGGAAAGCTAGCAGGTAGTAATCCCGGCTCCTGGGTGCTGAATCAATGACTGTTTGAAAAAGGATTACTCCTAGAAAACAGCATAAATCATAGAGTACTCAAGCTACATATCAGAATTTAAAATGTCATGAAAGAGGCCATCAATGATCAACAAGTGATATATATGTGTACACATATGTAGATGTGTGTACATACATCTACATATACATGCATGTATTTAAAACTATAGAAAGCCTTATCAGTAAATAAAGTCTTGTAATATAAAACCTAATCCTTAGCTTCTATGAGTTAGTGGTCCAGAAAGGAAATAGGCTTAAGCAGAAAAATGCTACCAAAATGTAAATGACATGGTTTTCAAAGGAAATACGTAACAGTAAAAGAATATGTTTCTGATTGTTTCATTACTTTAATATTATTCAAGTTTGACTGAATACCTAATACTTTGCCTCAGTGTGATACAGATAAAAAGGAAAGGTACGATTTCAAAGGAAGGAAGGTTAGACTGTCATCAGAAAACTCCAACGAAAGATTTAAACTAAATATTCAGTAAAAGACCATATCTAATTAGCAGAGAAAATGAGGGAAATGATTCAGAGGTAAGAAAACATATATGACTCACTAGCCCTCCCTGGTGGCGCAGTGGGTTAAAGCACAGCACTGAGAATCTAAAGCTGCTTCCTCATGAGTTCGATTCCCGCCTGTCCCGGAGGTGACCACATGGCGTGTCAGACCTCTCCTGGACCACCCTCTGCTCCCCTCAGCAGTGTACTTCATCAATCTGCCTGTTCTGTTCCCCACTCTGTTTCTGGTGAAGCCTCTCACCA
>NW_004567106.1:5710973-5733701 GCF_000260355.1 Condylura cristata | reverse complement strand
GCCCGCTGCTCCCCTCAGCAGTGTACCTCGTCGATCTGCCTGTTCTGCTCCCCTCTCTGTCTCTGGTGAAGCCTCTCACCATCCCGGAGCCTCTGGCCTGTACCCCAGTTCTGTATGCACAAATAAATAAATCTTTAAAAAAAAAGAAAAGAAAACATATATGACTCAGAGATTGTTTCAAATTTACATTTTGAATTTTATGTGTTTTTTCATGTTTTAATTGTATCATTTTTATTGATGTAACATCAATTTAAAAACTGCATGAGTGAGAAATACAGAATACTTCTTCAGATGTATTTTATCACAACACACCCACCACAAAGGTACCCATAATCCTCCATCATATGATTCTACCCTCTTTTCTGACTCTTTTAACAACAGAAAAGGGATGGAAGAAGCAAATTATAAAATAATTTGCATGTTCATGGAGTATATAGAGGACACACAAAGCTAATCTGGTTTGAATGTTCACTTGCTTTTTAGCAAGTAAACCATCACTGGTTAATAGGCTCCTCTATTAAACATATTCAACACTTCAATAATTAGCATATTTTCTACTTGCAACTTGGAGATTGTTTTTTATTGGACTTACTCGCACTTTGGATTTTCCAAAGTTCTAAGTCATTCCCTGGAGGTAATGTGAACAGTTAAGAAGGTGTGCTGATTCTTCCAGACCATAAGAGGCCCATTTCCTGAATATATAGTGAAAAACTAAAAGTTTACAAAATCCCCGAGGCCCAAAGATGTGTGGGAACTCATCCTTCGACACATGGCACTTCAAGTTCTCTACAGCATGTTAATTATCAGAGAAAAAAAAGGCAGAATTTTGCATTTGGGTTTTACTCAATTCAAGTAGAATATCCACCAGTGACTGACAGTTTTATTCCAAAATGAATTATTTCTTTCTAATTTAAATAGTTGTGTAAATAAATCCCAGTTAGAACCATAACTATACTAATGAACCAAAATCATCAACAGGGCCTCCCTGGTGGCACAAGGGGTTAAAGCACAGCACTATGAATCTATCCACAGCCACTGATGCAGGAGTTCAATTCCTAGCCAGGGAGGTAACTCACATGGTGCAGCAGACCTCTCCAGTTCCTCCTGCTGTTCCCTTAAGCAGTGTATTTCAGTGGATCTGCCTGTTCTGCTCCCCACTCTGTCTGGTGAATCATCTTACCCCCTGCATCTCTAGCCAGTGTCCCAGTTTTTGTATGTATAAATAAATAAATATTTTAAAATAATCATCAACAGAAATAGTATCAGCCAACACAGTTCCAAATATAATTTATACCTAAAGTTTATAGGTAAAGGTTTTTGTTCATTGTATTGTCTCTAAACTTAGATTTTATTTTCCCTTGCTTAGATATGAGGCAATCTGAAAGGAGGATTACTTACCCCAGAGGTCTCCAACAGACATATAATCAGTATGAGGCTTAATCAATCCTGATCTTGAAAGTAACTTGGAGTATCATTTAGCTTTATGAAAGTAGATCCAGACAACTACCCACTAAGAGAAAAAAATATTAAGATGCTCTTCTCTAGTTGGATTTGTGTATAACTCCTGTTGAAGTCAAGGCAAATTTGCATCATAAGGAGATCACATCCTTCAACCATTTTCTAGGGACAGAAGCAGCATTAAGATTTATTATTCATTTTAGCTTCCTAGCTCCTATTTTCATGTATTTTATAGGCTCATGTAATTAAGATATGACTATTGAGAAGGATTTCAATGTGAACTCTCTGGTGTCACACTGCTGGTAGACTTCAGTTCTGGTTAGAGGCCCATGACTGACTTCTTGAGTTTAAGGATCAAGAAGCGCATGTATCCTACTTCTGCTGTGCCTACAAGCCAAATGACAATTTGAACCTCCCCTGCCTCAACCAGATTCTGAATGTCAAAAAGCAATTATCCAATTATTGGAAGACAATTAGACAACCCTGGCTCTCTAGAGAAGAGAACCTATGAAATATAGTAGGTACTCAACTAATTTGCAGAATCTTTAGAAGATCTTGCAGACAAACCTTAGAAACCCTAAATATTCCCTTAGGAATAATATTCTAACAATTAAACTGGGTAGAGATCTAGGAACCTATCAACAAACAAGTCACCAAGCAAGCAACAAAGCACTCATCTCATTTTCTGGACCGGTAGCCCACCCTCTCTTTTCAACTTGCATCTTGAATCTGAAATATCACTAAAATGCGCTCAGTGGATAAACTACTGTGCCTGTCCTGTGTTGTATTTTTATATTCACACAAAGATACCATCTCCTTTGGCGAGAAAGGATGGCTTTTTTATTTCTGTTCAGTCATGAAAGGAACTATACTTAGATACCTGAGTTAACTGGCTTAATAATTATGATTTATCGTAATCATCAGTTGATTGGCAAATGGAATACCCACCCAACTGTCCTACTTAATCTGAAATGAGCACAGGAAATATGATTGTAAAACTAAAACAATTTAGTCCCTGATATCATTTCCCTCATTTTATTTTTAAAAACAATGCAAGAGTCCACTTGTACATACACTTGAAAGGGTTTTAGTAATTCATTTCTTAAGCCAAGAAAAACAATTGTAAGAGATGAAGAAAGCGGGAAAGGAAAGCCGAGATGAAATAATGAAGGATTTGCCAGGCAATAGTAAATGCATTAAGGAGTTTAGCTTTGAATTTGATAAACTGAGGAACTAAGAAAGGACAGCAGGCTAAGGAGCCATTTAAAGAGATAGGAATTTTCTAAATTATTTGATTTATAAACTTCTTTTTCAATATGCAAATATTAATAAGAAGCTATGTCTTTGTCATTCACAACTTGCTATGAGGGTAACTGGAGAAAACTAAATTTTGAGTAGGTAGAGGTAGAAAAATCCTCAAAATAATTTTTTCACATATAACAGATTAATATTATAAACTAATCTGAATTTAAGACCAGTATGCAATTTCACCACAAAATATATTAGCTACATTTTCTAAATTAAATTGATGGTGGGATTAAACTCATGGAATGTAATTCAATGAAAATTAGTATATAAGGTGTCCTACAAAATCACCTGCCTTGGAACAATAATAAAAAAAACCTGCTGAGACAACCTATTAGAAAGATTAAGTCATTCCCTGATCAAAGACTAATGATGCAATACTAGTCAAGAGGAAAAGACCACTGTACTTTTAAAAGTAGGATTTGAAAACCAGGGAATCTCTGTAAAATGAACTGAATTTATGAAACAGTGATTTTGCTGAACTTTAATATGTAACTTACATTTTAAAATGCTTATTTAAAAACTTCATATATCGCATATACTGATATACTGAAAAAAGCAAAATGTTTCTATTATCCTTTTGTCTGTGATATAAGCAGTTCTGGTTTTGAATTAGTAATTTATGTATCCAGACTATGTTCAGCAAAGCATGAATCATACAGAACCCATTATGTGATTATGCAAATATACACTAAATATACAATTACAGGCATATATGTACAGTGAAATTTAATTAATTATTATATCTTAGTTCACTTGCCAAATGCAGTTTTATTAACTAACAGTCCACAGATGTGTTTCATTCTTGATTCATTTACATTTTAATAGCATATAGAAATGATAAATTATAATAACAACAGATGATAAAAAACAGATGGAATAAACATAATTGAATCCAAAATGATTTACATAGTCTGCATTTAACAGTTTGTGTATTAAACCCACTCTCTTAAATGTTTTATCCTTGTATTATGGCTATTTAAGAAGAACTTTACAAACACACATACACACACAAAAAAACATTCAAACCAGCTAAAAGCATATTAAAATTGCACACTTAGATTATTAAATAGCTTTGCTATTGATAACAAATACAAATTATATTATATAACTATTAAAAGAAAAGTAATAAACATCAACCACAGTAGCTAAAGATTATACTAAACATTATGTTAAATAAGCATTATTTATCTACTAGATTATAATAAACATTAAGGTGAAGAAAAGTTATTCTTGCTTATCAAAAAAGATTATAGAACTAGAACATGAAATACTTCCTAGAAAACAACTTTGCAGTGGTTCATACAAAACCTTCTTTCCCCTGTTTATATCATATGCTATCCCTGTAAAGAACAACTTCCATTCTCATGAACAGTTATTTTAACCATTAATTCAATTCTCAAGTAGTATCCTTAATACTTTACTTCTAGTGTTATATACATGCTAGTAAAAGAAAAAACCTAAAATGTAATAGAAGAGCATTTTCTAGAAATGAATTATTTCATATTCAAATAAGCATTTTTTTTTAAGACACTTTCTATTTAAGGTTTCATTCTGCAGGAAAGGGTTTTTTGGTTTTTTGTTTTGTTTTGTTTTGTTTTGTTTTTTAATTCCTGCTCGCCCTTGGGATTTAGATAGATGTGAGCTGGGCTTACTCCATGTTAAAAAGGCTCATTTTATTTGACGGGATAATACTATAATTTTCAGAGAAATGGGCCTCCTGAACTACATCACATAGTGAAGAAAGTACTAGCTGGAGTTTACTCTGTCATAAAGAATTAAATACCACTTAATTAGAAAATGTAAAACTGAAGTGGACAAGAAATAACTATTTGGCTATTTACAGCAGGAATTTTCTTTTGAAACTCGCAAGAGATCACAAAAGAAAAGCAATTACAGCAAAAATATGCCCACTAGACAGTGAAAGATAATATTTATACAGTGAAATTACATTATCCCTCAAAGACAATCATTTTTTGTGTGCTTGAAATAAGTATAATGGTTTATTTTTTATTTCTACTCATATTTATATGCAGTATTGTTATTTATAAAAATATATATATTTGGTCATTCAGATGAACGAAAATACAGTTCTCATATATGCGTGGTTTTTATTCATAGAATTCTGACTCAAAACAAAACAAAACAAACAGAAAACCTTGGAATTTGTGTTGAAAGGGATAAGAGTCTACAGTGATGTTAAGGAGGCAACTTTTGAGAAAGTGCCTAAAGGTGGGGAGGAGGGGGATTGGTTGCTTGGAGAGCCAATCATATAGTTAGGTTAGAACTCCCAATACTGCCCCCCCCTGATGGCGCAGCTGGTTAGAGAACAGCACTGCAAGCCAGCCACAGCCACTTCAGTGCAAGTTAAATCTCCACCCCTCCCCAGAGCTGACCCACATGTCACAGCAGACCTCTCCTGACCTGCTCACTGTTCTCCTCAGCAGTGTACTTGGTCAGTCAGCCTGTTCTACTCCCTACTCTCACTGGTGAAACCTCTCACTGACTCTTAACCTCTGTATGCATAAATAAATAAATCTTTGAAAGAAAAAAGAACCCCCAATCCCCATGGCAGAGAAGACTGGAAATTGAGTTTAACTGCCAAACGCTAATAAGCTGTCAACCATGCCTAATTAATAAAGCCTCCACCAAAATAAATAAATAAATAAATACATAAATAAAAGAGGGATTTCAGAGAGCCTAGAGGCTGGAGAACCACAGTGCTTTCATATGCTACCATCTGAGACCTCAAGTTATACAAGAACAAATGTTCCTTTGTTCAGAACCTCATCCTATGTATCTCTTAATCAGGCTGTTGATTCATCTCCTTTTTAGTAAATTGGTGATTTAGTGAATAAATTCTGTGAGTCATTACAGCAAAGGAAGTCTTGGGACCTTCTGATGTGTAGTTATTGGTCACAAGTACTTGAAATAATTTAGGCAGATGTCTGAGAGGGTCATTTAGGAGACTGAGCCCTTAGCCTAGAAATCTGATGCTATTGTCTGGTAGTGTAAGAATTAAGTTGAATTCTCAAACACCCTGCTAGTTTCTGAGTGTTACCTGTTTGTGTGGATTGGCTCCACATACCCCAGGGACCCTAGATGCCATATCTCTCTTTACACTCACACTTCACTTTATATTAACTGCCCTAGCAAGCCTTTCTTTCACCATTTATATATTCTCAATGTCATCAGAAAACTTCTCCATGCATAAAAGTAAAACAGAACAGTTTTGATGAATCATATATAAAATTTATCTAACTCATGATCTCACAAGCAACTGAAAATTTGGCAATTTTTAAGCTTTATAGTTAGGCAAACATCCTAGTAAATATGCATTTATTTTTTCCTTAAAAAAATAAGTCTTAAAATCTTGGTAAAGTTTTCTGGGAAATAAAACACTATTCTGTTTTATATACCACTAACTTTTTTTGGTTGGTAGAAATAAGATTTTTGCATCTTAATGAATAAAATTATATATTTACAACAAATCCACACTCTACAATTCAATTTCTAATACCTTTGGTATTCATAATAAATTAAACTATGCAAAGTATTTTGGGATAGTATTAAACTATCCCAAAGTATTTTCATTTGCTGTGCTATGAAGTTTTCATAAACTTTACTGCCTTTCGTTAATAGTGTTACCACTCCATCACGCAAATAATACCGGCTAGTAAAGTTACCTCATCTTTGTACCAGTGCTCAAATAAAGGAGAGAGAACTCGAATCAGTGGTCTGTACAACTGGACTTACTTATTTCAACTTACTAGTCACATTCTAGCTACAGAATTAACTGTGCCTGCATTTGCAGCGACAATTGTCATTTCTACTTAAACATCATAAAAAATATATTCAAAATGGTTCAGTGTCTTCCATAGAAAACACTCTTGAAAATTCCTGTTAACACAATATATTTCCAAACATTATGAAGAAAATAAGTTCTCTCTATATATCAAATGATCCTGTTTTTTCTTTTATTCAGAGAAATTAAAAACACTGTTGCTTCAACAACTCCACAAATTATGATTCAAAATCTTGGTTGCTGTGCCAGACCCCAGCAGTCAAGCAATTAGACTACAGATTGTAATATATATGAAATTTCTTTAGTGCTTCACATATTTAAGAGCTCTGTTAATTTGTTTTGATTTTCTGTTTTGGTTGTTTTACTTTCTTTAGAATTTTTGTTGTCTTCTGTTCAGAGCAAATTTCTTTTGTGACAGTTAATCTTAGCTATATATTCGGTGATTTGTGTGCTAGCATCTCTTGTGTATCTGGGTCCTTCAATTTACCAAGATATTGAGATTTTTTTTTTTTGATCACTACAGAAACCTACAAAAAGTCCAACTTATCCATATGGTTTCTCAATATTTGTATTTATCTACTGAGTTCCATATGCAGCATTACATTCTGAGTTACTTGGTCTGTGATGCCATAGGGAACTAGTTCCATAAACATGGTATCTATTCAATTGGATGCATCCAACTTAGTCATAAACAAAGATTCCTGACTCTTCAAAGTCAGTTGTGTGACATGTATTTATTGTAAGCAAAGATGGAATATCTTCTTGGGTTTGTGTTAAGTGTTTAACATGGCTTATTTTATTATCTGACCAGAAGCTTTTATATATATATATATATATATATATATGTATATATATATATATATATATATATGTATATATATATATATATATATATATATATATATATATCTCAAAGGCTTCTTGCCTCAATATACTCCTAAATATCAATACTTTGGCCAAAGGAAGCTTATTTCTGCTTTAAAGCACTCGAAGTTGCTACTCATGGAAGTTTCTGTTCTAAAACCTTCCTGACTAAAGTCTAGAACTTAACATCACCTCCCAGTAGGGCTTTGCCTGATTTCTCATTCTGAATTAAGTATCCTCACCCTAAACATCCATCATACATATAAGGATTTCAACAGTGGTAGGGAGTTCCCAAGATGGTAAGAATGAGTGGTAGCTTAAGCTGGTAAACATACCAACTTAATTTGTAAGCTTGTAAGGGCAAACTTCTGAAAGTTAATAAACCTTGTCATAGTTTCAGAAGTAGATAAAGGTTAAAGTCTCAATTCCTTCAAAAGTAGTCTCAGAGGAACTTCTGTAACAATCACCCATGTCATTTTCATAATGAGAGTATTTAACTTCATTTTTAAATTCTTTGAAAACATCATTTTGGTGAAAGCTTTCATGAGATAAAGGATAAATCTAAAACTAATTGTGAGGTCACCTAACACTGTGCTGACATAACAGATTCTCAATAATGCATGTTGACTCACTATACATGTAGCATTATTTTAAAAGGCTATATTCTCTGATAGGTCTAGGGTTTATGAAGTCATTGTGTTACTGTGAATTATAAGTATTGAAATGAAATACAGCTACAAATCTTTTTCCCATTCAGTGTTATGTCATTTTGAAGTTATGCCTGTACTTTCCATAGCAGACATCTTTCTGAAATACAAACACTTCAGGAAATTGTAGCAACCCCCTGTTAGGTTGTATATTCAGGCTCTCTTCTGCAGGAAACACCCCCTTTACCTTACCCAATAGGGTGGTTCTTGGAAGTCAAATATCTAAATATATGACTTTACCCAAACTAAAGTCAGTCAGACTTTTTTCTTCCAGAAATTTTAAATTCTGGATACGTAAAGACTCAAAAACTAGGAGTTTCAAATCTTAGGTAAATAGCAGGTCTCTAGTACATTTCCATGTCAAATCGTTAAAATAAAAAATTAAGTTCTTTAGTTTGATTAGTCACATCCCAGTAATGATATCATAGAAAATTTCCATCATCACAGAAGATTCCATTAAAGAGTTCTTTGGGAAAGATTTATTTTTTATTTATTTATGTATAGAAGAAATGGGTATAGTCCAGAGGTGCAGGATATTAGAGGATTCACCAGAGACAGAGTGGGAGCAGAACAGGCAGATCTATTGAAATACACTGCTGAGGGGAACAACAAGTGAGACAGGCCAGATCTGCTGTGCTATGTGGGTCACTTTCTCACCTCCTTGGCCAGGGATCAAATTCATGCCAAAGCCATGATAAGCACTGATATTTAACTCCCATGTGACCAGGGAGGCCCACTCTCTAAAGGTGTTTTAGAAAGGTCGACAAACTAGACGTCATAGCCAAATATGTTTGTCTGATCTATGAGATTTTTCTTCTATTTTTAAATGGTTACAAAATGATAAAAAATGTGAGTACAAACTCCAGTCAATAAAGTTTTACTGAAACATCTATAATTCTTTGTTCATGTATTATAGGTATCTGGTTTCATGCTACAATGGCAGAGTTTAGTATGTGTGACAGTGATCATAGCACCAGCAAAATCTAGAATATTTACTGTCTATAAAAATGTTTTACTAACTCTGTTATAGAGAGATGTGCTAAGACCTCTGCCTTTACACACCTCAGATGAAACCAGATAGTACCGACATTGATGTGTAAATGACTCAGGCATACAGAATAGCTTTTCACTTCTCAGTTGGAGATTTGGAAAGACAATGGCCCACTGATAATAGTATTGTTGGTATGGGGAGGCTTTGATGGTACTGTTTTCATCCCCCATAGGAATGACAAATGCTTACAGTATAACCAACCCAGCCAATGCCAAAAAGAAGCCATAAGAGAAGGGGGAAAAAAAGTTCTAGTATTTTTCTTGTCTATATGAGGAGGCCCTTAATATTGTCTATAAGAGTCCTGCTAAATTTCTTTTCAGTGAGCACAGCACTAATTTACCCGGAGTTGCACAAATCATACGTGCTGACCAGAGCTGATAGCATAATTGGTCCTCAAACCAGGTGTAAGTATAATCCAAGTGGAAAATATGCAACAGCATCCTTAATTAACTGTGAATGCCTCCTTATACTGCGAGGGTCAAGGTAGTGTGTGTGTGTGTGTGTGTGTGTGTGTGTGTGTGTGTGTGTGTGTGTTGAAAAGACTTCATTACTAAGGGTAATTGTCACCAGTCAGGAAATGTCCAGGGTCACCCACACTGTGAGAGTTATACTTTCTTGAGACTTTCTATAAAGTGACAGAACAGGGAATCCCAGGAAGAAGAAGGAACAGGATACCTTAATTGGATACAGAGATGAAAGTATCTAGGGTCTCAAAAGAGAAGCTGTGCTTTGCAGAAATTCTGGGTTACTTGCTATGACAAGTAATTCTCAGCTCTGGACTCCCATAGAGAACACTGCAAAGATTCTTCTCTCTAGTAATGAACCTGACAAATCATGTTTCATTTTTCTCAAGGAGGTGCCAGATAATCACTTTGCCTCAAGCTCTAATATAATCACTATGGACTATGGAAAGTGGGTTAGAGGACAGCTTGACATCAGATGGCCTGAATTTGAATCCCTTCCCCTGTTAGCTATCTCATTTTTCCCAAATATAAAATGAGGTATCTACTTATAATTTGCTTTGAAAAACAATTAAGACAGTATAACTGAAAATGCTTACCAAAAAATATAAGTGGAAACATAAATGACATCACTAATGGCCAGTCCAATGTCCCCCTTAGCAAAATTATTCTGAGAATGTTCAAAGTCAAGCACTGATTTGTGATATGTTTAGTTAAATATTGACAACCCTGTTCCCCATTCTCCCATTCTCCCTTACATGGATGCCCAATCCTGGATATGTAGGAGAGTTAGGGTGGACGTAGATTTGAAAAGGTCTTTGTTTATTCAAACTGAAGGAGGCAGTGAACATATAGATATGAAGAAAAGATCACAATAATTTTAGAGTCACAACCCTAACACCTCTGAACCACCAAGCCAATATGCTATATTAGTCCTACTGAGATGCAAATAAATATCACCTGTTATTTTAACAAAAGATTACATAAAATATATGTACCTAAACTGTATTGATAAAAACATTATTTACAATTTCCCTTGAAATTTGTTAGTTATCACTCTGGGAAAGGGAAAGAAATGAAAATTATCTAGAGAGTTTCCTTCCCTCATAAATGCCTCCAGAGGGGTGTCTTTAAGCTCTGCTTCTCCCCTGCACATTAGAAACATAAAATGCCATGGAGAGTGAGCCTCTTTTCCTCTGGTTGAGAATCATGTTTCCATAGGGGATAGATACAAGGACAATAAAAAAATATTCTGACTATAGGGCCCTACCTGGTAGTGCAATGGGTAAAGCACAGCACTAAGAAGCTAAAGCCACTTCAGCAAGAGTTCGATCTCCATCCTGGAGGTGACCCACATGGTGTGGCAGACCTCTCCTGACCTGCCCACTGCTCCCCTTAGTAGTGTACTCTGTCAGCCGGCCTGTTCTGCCCCCTATTCTGTCTCTGGTGAGTCCTCTCACTGCCCCTGCCCCTCTGGCCTGTACCTCAGTTCTGTATGCATAAATAAAAAATCTTAAAAAAAAAAATAGTCTGACTCTGTATCAGCAGGTGTTCTATGGGCATTATACTTAGCTATCCATTTAACACATTTTCTGCCAATATTGACTATTTGCTATTAACTCCATTTTATAAATAGAAAAAATGAGGCAAGAAAAGTTAAGTAACTTGCCTAAAGTCACAGTCAGAAAGTGATAGACTAAGGATCCAAACTCAGACAACTGAGTTTGTGAATTTAAATACTACATGCTACTATCTCTTCCTCTGAGGATGGCAATAAATCTAAAAAGTTCAGTGAGATAAAGGGTTGACAGTGCTCTGACAATTTGACATGACAGAACTTTTTTCCCTATCCCATATTGTATTAGTCATCTACTTATCAAACTCTTAAAAATACCCATCTTATAAGCACATACATGATACAGAAGGAGAGAGATAAGCAGATATATAGATACATAATATAAAGATATACAAGTAGATCAATTAGGCAAATTAGAAAGTTAGGCAATCAAATGCCTCTCAAACACAAAAAAGAGAGTAGAAGGAATCTGGCTTATGGTACACAATGAAGAGACCCCTCAAAGTGGAGAGAAACTCCCTAGAAAGTAATAAAAATTTTATAATTCAAAATTAAGAAGGTTGTGTGACAGTTATCCCCAGCTGTATCAGTTGTGAGAATTTGGCTCTCACTCACCTAGCGATCCCTCCCTACCCCACACTGAGTTGAAATTTGCCTACCACCAGCATTATCTAACCTGGGTAACGGCCCCTCCTGCCTAAGTAATCTAAAGTTCATCTGATTTTATGTAAACCTTTTGTTGGGGAGTAGAAACACATTATCAGCATGATCAAAACTGTCCTGTTTGAGATGAGTAATTCAATTCAACACAACTATAATTTTTTTACAAGCCTTTGAATTAGATTATGTATAATTTTATTTTAAGAGAAATGTTTGCTTTCACACTCACTTGTTTAAGAGACAAACTACTGAGTCCTTGGCAAAGTGATGGACAACATTTAAAAATCACATTAATGAAATAAAAGATGTGCCCTGTATCCTGTCTATTTCTTTCAAAAGGTATTAGGAGTGGAAACTACATTTGATGTCAGTACATTGATGTTACTTGTATTTGCCAGTATCCATGAAAGAGAACCTTGAATTCTGTGATAAGCATGATGGTAGCAGAGTGCTAATAGGCAAATTTTCTGAAGAGGGCCTATTTGAAAAGTAATTAGCATTGGAATTGAAAAGTGATTGATGACTGAGGACAATAAAGTGTTTAATGCAGGGAGTCCAAAAAAGGAAAGCTGACTTTTAAAACATTTGATTAAGGCCTGAAGGATATACCCCACTGACCCACTCTTTCTTACTTGTAAGTACTCATTCCTTCCCTGAGACTACACTCTAAGACAAATACATACCCTCACATGGAATGTCACCATTCACACTAACACCTGTTCCAAAAGACACACATATAGGGAATTAAAAACTGTTTCTTCCCCATATACACACACAGAGAGAGTCAGCTGGATGCATGTCATCAATAAATTGCAATGAATCATTGTTCAAAGGAAACTGTCTGTATGTATTTTGTTGATCATCTTTAAGAAACCCAGTCACCTAGTGAATTTCTGCTGTTTTCAAAGAACAGAAAGAGGTTCACTGTCCCAAAGTACAAAAGATCACACCAGGGTTACAAAAACCTCCTTCACACAAAAATACCATTCAAACTTATGTCATCAAACTAGATTAAAAAAAAGAGAGAGACAGATTAAATTCAGATACTTTTTTTTTTTTTTAACCAAAGAGAGCAGAAGAATCTAAGCCCATGAATAGCACAACTGCCTCTCAGTACTAAAAGAATGACACAGGATGAAAGTGAAGAGATCAATGTAACAGAACACAAGTTTATCATCAATTTTTGTGTGTGTATTTTTCATTCAGAATGGTTCTATAAGAACTACTCAGTCAAAAAGCCTTAGGGCAAGGTGTCATTTCCTGAATACAGAAAATAGGTTTGATATTAACTTAGTAAAAGCCTCCAACTGAAAATGAAGGGGGCCATTTAAGGAAAAAAATTACAGGTGGTTACATGGCTTACCTTTCCTGGATTTGTGAGAATTTCTTTTTGTTCAGGTCTGAGACCCCTTCGCACTGCCACTTGTCAGAAACCCTTAATAGAGATGAAGAGAAGCAAAACTGTCAGCTGTAATAGCAGCACACAACAGATGAATAATATATTTCCAAATTAACTGGTAAGAACATTTGGCCATGTCTGCCAGATTAATTTTATTGTATGATTTGCAGGCTAATAATAAAAGACTAAGTTCTTAATTATAAGATTTGCATTCCTCTGCTCCTTCATAAAAGCTCATATAAAGGTTTTTTTTTTTCTTTCTTTCATTGAAATAAAGGTTTGAATACATAATGGAACCAAATACTTTCCTAACTTCCTTCTAGTAGATCCTCCTCAAACTACCAAAAGCTATCAATTAAAAAATTAAGTTTCTGGTCTCACAATGTTAAATGTTATATTTTTTGTACTACAAGCAGGAAAGAAAATGCATTATTTTCATATAAGAAGAAACCCGTGTTAACTCACTATTACTTGAAAAATGAATTTTAGAGTACGAATTTTAGCTTGAGCTAAGCCCCAAGATACCAGGGATACTTGCCCCACATTCCAAAACAACATAGATCTCATAGGTTTGTGCTAGAAGAGAACTCACAGAGTTCACCTCAGAAATTCTTTGAAAAAAAAAAAAATGTTGAGCCACTACATGAACCTCTACAATAGTAGTGTTGTCTCATTGGAGGACAAGTTAGATTGGCACAAATGCATTGGACAAACCAGTTACCAGACCAAAACAGAGGTATGGTCACTACCAATATTTTAGGACAATAGAAGAGAAGCCATAGTTCCTTACTGGCTAGGGAGATTCTTTGTACAGAGTACTAGAGAGAGGTAACCACACAAGAAGACGCTTGGAGGTCAAAGCATTGTAGCTTTTGAAAGGGCTTGAGTTCAAATTTTAGTTATTGAGCAAAGAAAAGGTTGGTCAGAGAGTAAGATTTCATATTTTTTAAGTGACAGAAAACTGAAATATCCTTTCAGTAGTCCTTAAGCATAAACATGTATCACAACCACCTTATTAGAAAAAGAAGGTATGTGGCAGTCACACTATTTACTTTCATATAACATATGCACCACATCTAACAAGTCTAAAGTACAGAGTATTGATTGTTCATAGGCGATGGGATATCAGTGGATGTAAAGTTAAAAAAAATAATGACAAAAGACAGAGTTCTATTTTCAAATGAAATTAACCAATGAGTTAAGCAACTTTAAAAACATTCCCTTACTGAACACCTTTTATGACCCTTCAAGAGAGGTATGTATTATATAGCAGTACCCAAAATAATTTTTTTTTATTAAAAAGTTTATTTTTACATCATTTTGCACATTTTTTTTTCATCTCAATTGTAATCCCCACGGGTTTAAAAAATATGGAACGCTTCACGAATTTGCGTGTCATCCTTGCGCAGGGGCCATGCTAATCTTCTCTGTATCGTTCCAATTTTAGTATATGTGCTGCCGAAGCAAACACCCAAAATAATTTTATCACAAGCCTGCATTTGTCTTGGAAGAATATATACCAATAGAATATAGTTTAAAAACACTAAAGGACATTTATTTAATTACATGTTGTATCTCAATGTCATTTTCACTTTGGGGAATAAGACTGATTACACTCACTGCAGTGTTCAGTAAATATTAGGGCATATCACTCTTCTGGTCACAGGTTTTATCTCCAGGCTTATCCTGATACTCTTGGGACTATAAGATTAGTCCTGAAGGTGCAAATTTTATCTGTATAAGGTTTTCTAGATAGGACCCTGAGGTTTTCAACTGCCTTAGTCAATTACTTGTTCCTTAAAGCCTGAGGTATCACATCAAAATTGTTTAATTGAGTTGAAAAAGGTTATTTACAGTATTTTCCACAGAACTGATTTTTGCAGTCAACTGATTTGAATATAGTACAACACTGCTAATTTATACTAATGACTGGAAGAACATCAGAGATTACAAATACAAGCATTGCAAGTACAATAAGTGAAAGCATAAAATAAAATCAATTAAAGCTGTCTCACCACAAAAGATATTTGATTAGGCCATGGCTACCATTTATGATAGTGATTTATAATATGCCATCATTTATTTTGTAATGAAACTTTCATGATATGACATTTTACTTTAATCCTCCAAGAAAGAAAGACAAGCTGTCAGAGAATTGGTAGTTTGTCAGCTTTCCTGATGGACCCACTCATTCTCTCAGCATTTACTGTATTATATTCCTCCCCTGTGGAAAGTAGATTTAAGCACAATCTTAATGGCTTTTTTCCCTGTTACTATAAGACTAATAGATGCTACTCAGAATCCAGACACCTAAAATACAATGAAAAAAAACAGAAAACACCAATAATCCCATCACCTAGCTATGACCACAAGTAAAATTGCTGTTTCCTCACAATATTTTTCCTGTAGATGTTTGCATAGATGAAATCATATTTAAATTATATGTTCTGGTTTTTCATTGAGCTGTTAATAAGGACATACTGAATAATATCCATAATTTAATTACTATTTCACATTTAAAGTATATCTAAAGTTACCATTTATGTCACGCCAGTTAGTGGTTAGAAGTCAGCAATTGTTTAGTCCCAGTTATTTAAAAATAAATCATAATCATTCAAGGAGTCAAAACTAGTTTTGCATCATTAGAAGTATGTTGTTTGTATATTTTTCTGAATAGCTGAAAATATTATTTGCAAGACTAGACAAATTGAGTCCTCCCTGGTGATTCAGGGCTTAAAGACACAGTGTTATCAAGCAGTACATGTTCAATCCTCTGCAGGCCAGAGCTAGCCTTAGTGGCTCAGCAGAACACTCCTGTCTCACCAGCTACTCTCCTCAGCAATGTATTTCAATAGATCTGCCTGTTCTGGTCCCTACTCTATCTGAGCATTCTCTAACCCCACTTACCTCTGGCTTACACCCCAGTTCTTGTATGCATAAATAAATCAATATTTCCCCCAAAAGACTGGACAAATTCAATAAAAACCTTGTATTACTCACAGTTGCTACCAAACTGTTACCATCTCAGCATAAACAGCTCAACTTCAAGGAACCAGGAATTAGTACTGGCCCAATCAATCTTTAGCATTCTAGTGAAACTAAACTTCCTCCATTATTATATTACATTATAATTTCCACCCCTTCTAGAACTGAATAATCGCTGAGGGAGGGCCTTGCAAACAAAGGTGCACAGCCAGTTCTAAGAGAGCATGGTTGCCTACAGAGAAAGAAACATAACCTGTAAAAGAAAACCAATTAAGTGACATCAGATTTCTCCAGAGAATCACTATAGGCAAGAAAAGAATGGAATGTTATATTTCACAAACTCCTAATCAGTAAGTGCCCACAAAGCAGCTATGATGGAAAAATAAGGACCATCTCAGAAAAACACTTCAAAAAATATTACAAGAAGCCTTAAAGCCACAACCAACAGATGAATGACGAGGAAGAACAGGATAAGGAGTAAAATGACAAAAAGAAAAATAAAATGGCAACTATATATGCAAACATATAAATATTAACCCTAAATGTAAATGGGCTAAACTTATCGATAAAGACACGGAAAAGCAGACTGGAATAATAATAATAATAATAATAATAATAAATCCAACTTTCTGCTATCTCCAGGAAACACATTTAACTAGAAAAGGTAGAACAGACTGAAAGTAAAAAGCTGAAAAAAAATCCCAAAAGTAAATGGACCAAGAAAGAAGGCAGCAATAGGTAGACTTGATATCAGATAAAATAGACTTCAAACTAAAAGAAGTTAAAAAGTAACATAGATGGTCACTACATTATGATTAAGGAGACAATACATCAGGAAGATCTAACACTCATCAACATATATTCACCAAATGAAGGAGCAACAAAATATATTAGACAATTATTATCATGAAAACAGACATGAGAGAAAATACATGTATAGTAGGAGACTTTAACACCCACTCTCCTCAATGGACAGATCAATGAGACAAAAAATAAAAAGAACAGTAGAGCCCTAAATAAAAACCTAGACCTCACAAACTTAACAGACATCTATAGGACATGGAACAAGGACTGTTTATTCAATAAATAGTGCTGAGAAAACTGCACCACCACATGCAAAAGAATGGAACAACATTACTACTTCACACCATCTTAAAAAAAAAAAAACTAACTCAAAAAGGATAAAAGAACTGAATATAAGATCAGAAACCATGAAATATAGAGAATAAAATACAGGGAAAACATTACATGCCATACATCTCAGTAACATATTTAAAGAGCCATCCCCCAAAGCAAAGAAAGTGAAGGAAAAGAGGAACAGCTGAAATTACACCAAACTAAAAAGCTTCCATACAGCAGAAGTGACATTAACCAAAACAAAGAGTCACCCAACAACTAGGAGAAAAGTTTGCACTCCAAACAGCTGATAAGGGACTGATCTCAAAGAACTATAAAGAACTCACATGACTCAACAAAAACAAAGTAACCAATCAAAATGGGCAGAAGAACTAAAAGACACTTCTCCAAAGAGGAAATGCAAAGGGCCAACAGGTATATGTTCAACATCCCTTATAATCAAGGAAATGCAAATCAAAACCACAGAGATACCTCCTTAAACTAGTGAGTAAGGCACACATTAAAAAAAACAGAAAGCAACAAATGTTGGCAAGGATGTAAAGAAAAAGGAACTCTTCTACACTGCTGGTGGGGGGTGCAAAGTTGTCTAACCACTATGGAAAGCTATATGGAGGTTCCTCAGGCTATTAAATAGAGAGCTACCAGGTGATCAAGCAATTTTACTCCTAGGGATCTACCCAAAAGACACAAAAACATTAGTTCAAAAGGACACCTGAACCCCTATCTTTATTATAGCATGTTTATAACACATAAGATATTAAAAAACCCAAATAACCCAAAAATAGATGACTGGATCAAGAAGATACAGTATATATATATAATGGAATACTATTCAGCAATCAAAAAGATAAACTCATGCCCTTTACAGCAACATGGATGCAGTTAGATTATGTTCAGTGAAATAAGTCAGAAGGGAAAAGAGGGAAAAAAATCAGATGGTTTATCTTATAGAAGGAATTAAGGGGAACCTAATAAGGGATCAGGGGAAAAAAATGACAATAAGTAAATAAACTTTAAATCACATTCTGCAGAAAGAAAAGGAGGGAGAGGGATCAAAACAGGAGAGGGGAGAGTACAAAAGACTATGGTGATAGTGTACAGGTGAGTCCCAATTGATGATGGAAATTTCATAGGGAACTACACCTAAGAGGAGAAAGTATACATTGTACAAAAATGAACAATGATGTATGAACACACCACACAGTAATTAAAAAAAAAAAGAACAAGAAACAAAGCCTATGATAAGTAAGTAAATTTTACACTGTATATCAGGAAGTAAGAACTATATAAAAGTAGTATTGCAAGGTGACTCAGGAATGAGGGGGTAGCACAGATTTCAATTTTAAACAGGATGATCAAATTGAACTCCAATACGATGATATATAAGCAAAGACTTAAATGAAATGTAGTCAGTCAGATATTCATATAGAAAAAGATAATTGCTGAGAAATGTACAAAAGTCCAAGGACAAAAATATATTTGACATATTTGCAAAGTAATGAGGCATGTGTTGCTGGAGTAGAGTAGGCATGAGGTAAAATAGTAAGACAGAGATGGGTTCAGACTACCAAAGACTTCTCAAGGTTCTCAGCACTGACCGTTTAGCAAAGATTTGTTCAATGACTGAAGACACTTAACACGCTGATGTGAAGATCAGCCTGTGTGAGTGATTTTGAATGTTTTCCCAAACTGAATTCCATTTCACTGCTTCATTATTGTTTCTAAAGCTTGCTTTTTGCCCCTTAACTTACGGGTTCTGCATCACAGGCACACTAGTAAATAAAGGGGACAAAATCGTCACATTCAGGGTCAGGAAGTTTCCCAAGGAGATGCAGTCAAACACTGAAGTATTTTTAGTTGCTAGAAACTCTCCTGAACTAGTGAGGTTTGCAATAGGGTAGCTAGCTAAGACAGCATATCATAGCAATTTAAAAAGTGTTTTAACTGAGTGTCTAATTCTTGAAAACCAAAACTCCCTTCCTTAACCAACAAGTTAACAAAAGCATACATAGTTTTCATGTATTTGTCAATTCCTAAGACAACTTTCCTTTAAAATAATATATTTCTTCATAACTAAGTGCACTAAAAATGAACGCCATTTGAATGAAACAGAAAACTTGACAGAACACAATATAGATATTTGAAGGTAAAAGCCAAATTAAAAGGATTTGGATTGCCAGATCATCAAGGTCATATTTATTCATAAAACTAGAATTTCCTTATGAAAGGTAGTATACAAACGTCATGATTTTATGATAGCTACTACCCACAGCAAGACAGTATACTATGTTTTATAATAAAAGTCATTTAAATTATATCATTCTGCAATTTCCTGCAAGAGGGAGGGAATCAGACATGTGTATTTAAAAGACAGCAGGTCCTGGAATGTTTCCTTGAAAGGAAGTTTCCTTTCATTAGCTATTAATGTTTTGTCAGTCATTTCCTTATACTATTGATGAGAAATCCCTGCTGATGTAAAACAACATTATTCACGGACCTACTTTAGTTCTATCTTGTCTTGCTTAAAGTCATCACTGCCAAGAACCTATCAAAAATATTACATGAAGATTCATTTTAAACTATTGCTTTGTTGTCCCTATGTGGAGACAATCATCTGCCACCATGAAGACACACTCTTGACCTGTCCTAAAATACTGTGGCAACTGCGGTGGTAAACACACACACACAATACTCACATCAAGCAAACAGATTGTTACCCACTCATTTTGGGCTGTGAAAGTTCCGTTTAAAGTCCAACCACACATTGTAATTATCAAACCTTGAGAAAACCTATGATGAGGAATAAATGTTCTTGGTTCAAAATCAGCATTTCCTCATACTTAAAGAGTACAAGGGTGCATCTCTTCAGAAGTGATGCTCCAAGCAGAAAGTGTCTTTTCAGCACATCCTTGAATTAAGTCAGCACATCAGTTCAGGCAGCCCAGGAGCTGTGAGGCACCACTTTTCCATCCTCATCACATTCTCCCCTGAAAATATCCCTAGTGAGGCTTGGGAGTTCCACAAAACTGCTACTGCAGTCAGTGTGCACTGCAAATGGAATCCCTGTCATTAAAATAGAGGCTGTTCTCATTTCTTATCAGTCCCTCTGCACTGAAGAGATCCCATTCTGTCAGTCTATTATCTTGAGGGAAAATAGAGTAAATTAGCAACACCAAAGGCAATTTTTTGAATCCAGTAGCAACTCTCAGTTTACACTAAGTCTTATCCAAAAATGGTAGAGATGTTCTCCACAAAGCATCCTGGGCTGGAATAATCTGTGTCCCTTTCCATGTAACAAAACATGAGTATGCTGTGCGACCCTTCCACATCACCACCTCTGGTCCCTTTCCCTCCCCTGTCCCTCTTAACCTCAAAGTCTTCAGGATATTTATTGATGTCCACTAGTGTCTGAAAGTGTGTTATGTTGTCAAATTGTCTGCCTTGTGAATATCCAGCATCTGTTTTTCACACATGTATGATTTATCCTTAAAATATACAGTCAAAAGTGCCCTCTCCATGGTGCAGTGGCACAGTAGCTTAAAGCACAGCATTAAGAAGCTAAAGCCACTTCAGTACAATTTTGATCCCTGCCCCGGAGGTGATCCACATGGTGCTGCAGACCTCTCCTGGCCTGCCTACTGCTCCCCTCAGCAGTGTACTTCATCAGTCGGCCTGTTCTACTCCCCATTCTATCTCTGGTGAATCCTCTCACTGCCCCTGTACCTCTGGCCTGTACCCCAGTTCTATATGCATAAATAAATGTAGAGTTGAATGCAGCTAGGTATGATGAGGTCTGGGGATGCAACAGAACCTTAGCCTCCTCTCATTAATCCAGGGCTCATAAATTGGAGGTTTCTTGTGGTGTTTTGTTAACTAGTAGATGATACTGTTTCCTTTCCAAGAAGATACAGTGTAGTTGTTTTTCACCCTGAAAAGCTGATATAAAATTATCCTGTAACACTTTCAAGAGACTTAAAAACTTAAAAGACTTCTTCAGAGACAAAAAGATCCCACTTTACATTAGATGTTTCCAAGTTCACATAAAAGTTGGAAACATTTTATCAAACACTGTAAAAGGAAAAGTATCTCCAAAGGTTTGGATGACCCTACTCGGTGAAAACCAAAGTAGGGAGAAGAAAAGAAAAGTGTTAACATTACAGTAGAGTAGAGAAAGTACACTGATGAAAGTCAACTTTTGGATGAAATCCAGTCCTTTATACTCTGGGGATCCAAAGAAAAAAATTAAAATCTTAATATCATCCAGAATTTACTCCCCCAGCAAGGAAGGGTATGGCATTCATAGACTTGCAATAAAATCAATCATCAACTGGAAAGATTGAATTGTGGCAAATTGGACAACTGGAGTAGGACGTGATTCTTTAGAACAAAAGATAAACTTGCCAAACTTCTCAAGATAGAAAAAAACACACACACACACAATGGATGGGCAGACAGAGAGTGGGTATATACAAGATGTCCAGGACTGTACGCCCAATTATTTCACCAGTATTTTGTGACTTTCTTGTAACCCATTGTTCTGAGGGCAGCAAACACAGGACAGGACATTTTACAGATAGATGATAATGGCTTTCAGTGTTTCTCAAATTGGCTCAAAGCCCATACTGTGTAAATTGCTAAAAAGCCCATATGTAATTCTGAACCTCTTATAGGTCCCAAAACTCTGTGTGCTGGTAATAATTACACAGAATGGATAATTAACTTCTGACATAAAAAGAGATGAAGGTGAGAGAAGGAAACGCAGACCCCATCAACTTTTACTTAAAGTAAGGGGACAAATTGACCAAAACCCTGGGGTATCCATTTGAAAAAAAAAAAAATCATTGTATTCTCTTTCTCCAGTGTTTTCTATAAGAATTCTCTGTAAGACAGGCAAGAAATCTTTCCATATTCTCCCAATTATTATTTTCTGATATATTCAGCATCACATAACATAACAAATGTTAGTCATTTGTTTTTATTAAAATTACTTCATTAGATTTAGTTTTATAGTACTGCCTTATCAATTGTAAGATCCATTAGAGAAGACAGAGGCCAAAGGTGGATGACAGCAAGGAAAGTCAACACTCCCACCGGAACTGAAGACTGATCTCTGCCAGAAGTGAGCAGAGTGGCTGAAATAAAGCCCTCTGCATAACGTAGTGTTGAAAAGCTGTCACTTCAAGAAAAAATTTCAAAAAGACTGCAGAAATTCAAAAAGCCCTACCATCTGGCCAGGGCTCTAAGAGGAAATAAAAATAAACTCATCAGTAATAAAACCCCAGTTAAGGCCCTCCCTGGTGGCGCAGTGGGTTAAAGCACA
>NW_004567106.1:5691167-5710582 GCF_000260355.1 Condylura cristata | reverse complement strand
GAATTTTTTTTTTTTTAAGATTTATGCATGCATACAGAACTAGGGTTCAGGCCAGAGGTGCAGGGGCAATGAGGGGATTCATCAGAGACAGAGTAGGGAGCAGAACAGGCAGATTGAGGTATTACGTTGCTGAGGGGAATAGGGGGCAGAACAGGAGAGATCTGCTAAGCCATGTGGGTCACCTCCCTGGCTGGGCATCAAAGTCATGCTGAAATATCTGCAGCCAGCTTAGTAATACTGCACTTTAACCCACTGTGCCACTGGTGGGGGAATTTTAAGGAAGTGCCATGCAGGTAAGCCCATTCTAAAAGCTGTGGGAGTTGACCTCTGAGAGGTCAAAAGGGCTGTAAAATAAACTCATAATTATTAAGAAGCTAAAAGAAAAAAATAATAATAATGTAAAACCAGAATACAATGAAGAAGGTTTTAGCTGATTTTAATAACAAAAAACTTATATGAATTGTAAACATTAAATTAAAATAATTTAATAATGACAGTAATCTTCATTGCAAAATTAAAAATATTTTTTCTTAAGTAAAAGTAAAAATAAGGTAACAAGACAAATGTAATAAGAGATCCCATGTATAATAGCATGGAAAATGATAAAATACCAAAGATTAAATATTCTTTAAAAGAACACTGTAACAGAAACCTTAAGGCACTATCAAATGACAAAGAAGACATGAACAAATGGAAAGATATACTATGAAACTGAGGAGGAAGACTCAAAATCAATCTTAATTTTCCAAAAAGAAATTCAATAAAAAATTTTGATTTAATTTAACTAGATTATTTGATCTTAAAATCTGTATAGAAAATCAGATATAATAGGGAAAACAAGAAAGGCTATAAAAGAGACTATTATAAAAGAGTAAAGCATTCTGTCAAACACCAATAACCAAATCAATGTTGAAGTAGCACATGAACAGACATGAGTAGAAATGTAGGAAAGGAAATCTAGACACAGACCCAAGTACTATGGTAATTCACTACATAATAAAGATCAAATCACTCCAAAGGAAAAAGTAAAACAACCAAAAATGAAATCAGGTTGAGGCAATTTATCTGGAAAAATAAAGTTCAATCTTCAATTCTTACCTCACACATTGTAAATAACAATGAAACAAATATTTACTTATTTTTGAAATGAGGATGAGAAAGTATGAGAAGATTCCACTGTAAGGTATTTTTATCTATAGATCAGAACCCAGAATCTACATGGAATAAGACTGATTTCAAAGATAGTTTTCATTATATACCTTTAAATATTTTCTAGTTTTAATAATGTATTACATATACATTATTACGACAATATTAAAAAATAAAGATATATCAAAAATGATTAAATTCAATAATAAATAATGAAAGTTAAAACTGAAACAATGATATACTGTCACACTTATAAAATTAAGAATTGTTAAGGAAAAATGTCCAAGATGGTGACAGCATAACAGAAAAGAGCATATATATATATGTATATTGCATATACAGAGTTCTTTGGAGTAATTTTTGTTGAGATTTTAAATCTGTATACTTTGTACTTTAGGAAAAAGTTATCTGCATATTGACTCAGGATTACTTATAATAACTGAAGGGAGAGATAATATTCCAAAGCTTTAATGATATCAGTAATACTTTGCTAAAAATAAAATTTTGAATTTTATATAGTAACGCGGCATCACATGTTAAATTCAAGTGCTAGGAAACTGGGTATTATGTTATTCTCCCCTACTTTCCTGTATATGTGTTGTTTTATACTATTAAATAAAAATTCCCAAAGAAAATGAATACATAGCTTTTTAAACATTTATATATATTAAGAGAGTTTGTAAGGAACTATGATACATAGTTACACATTATTTAGCATTGTGTGGATATCTTTGAAATATTAAATGTGACAACATGAAGTGTTGACTTCAAGCCAAGAGAAACTAACTAACTTGAAATTTATAGAAGAGAAAATTAGAGATGATAGAATTCTCTAGATCTCAAGTGACTGTTGAAAATCATCACCAAAGTGTTTCTATGAATTCCAAGGTTAAATAGCCAAGCTATAAAATCTGATTCTTCAGGAAGACAGCTAGGTTATATACTTAAAATTAAAAAAAAATAAATAAATACAACTCTATTCCAAAGTCTGAAGCTCAGTGGTTCCTGAAACACAGAAAAACAACTCTCATCTAGTGCTGGTCTTCGCTCATATTATTCTTATACATTTTAGAGACACTGATATAGTTGATTTTTCCCCTTTCTTACTTAGAAAAAAACTGTGCTAAAGATATAGCTAGAGGGCTGAAGGCTAAGTAAAGTCAAGAACTGATTAAATGCCAAAAGGTGTCTCCAAAGGAGGCTGTAAAATCTACTCTTCTGGAAATGCTGAAAAATGCAGTCTTGCTTGGTAGTAGAAGGCTAAACTAATGACCTCTGGAAAGCTTTCATAGCCCTATGGTTTTAGATATAATTAAATGCCCAAAGGTAAAGGAGAATAAGAAACTGAATGGAATTTTGGACGCTAAATTAATAATACAATAATGGGCTAGGCAGGGATAATTCTGGTGCTCCTTTGAAGCTGCACAAAGAGTTTTCAAAAACTTTGGGACTCAATTTTGTAAGAGAGAATTGTTGTAACTTAAGTTTCAACAGAAACCGTATGGTACAATGTATGAGCGGACATGTACTTTGTTTTGTCAGCTCCACAGCTTGCCATGACCCTAGCTGATTTCTCTATTGTTACCCTGACTTTTGCTAATCATAACTCTGGCTTCAGACAAACAAATCAGACACACTAGATCTTATATATGCATACACATTTACAGCTTTATTATGAACACAAATTCTACCCAAATAGAATGGACTCTAATTGAATGAAAACATTAATTTTCATAAGGCTCAGAGTAAAATTTTTGCAGCCTTCCTGTAGCCATCTTAAGGAGGTATCAATGCCTTCAGCTCTTATTAAACATCAAAGCAGATCATGTATGCACATGTACATAAACACATATGTATGCACACAAGAAATATGGTTTCTGAAAAGAAACTCAATTGCACTGTACTAAAATAAGCAATTACATATCCCATCCAATAGAACTACTTTTAGTTTTAGAGTCTGAAAATATAAGTAAATTGCTATAAGGAAAGAAAACTGAATTTAGAATTGAAGTTCTGGGTTTAAATTCAGATTGCAGGGGCCTCCTTTGTGGCTTAGGGGTTAAGCCTTAATGCTATCACCTTCACAGCCTGAGTCAGAACACCAGCCGGGGAGCTGACCCACCTGGCACCACAGATCTCTCCTGCTTATCCAGCTGCTCCTCTCAGCAGTATATTTCAGTAGATCTACCTGTTCTGTTCTCCACTCTGTCTCTGGTGAATCATTTCACCCTCATACTTCTGGCCTGCACACCAGTTCTTGTGTGCATAAATGCATAAAGTAAATCTTAAAAAAATAATTCAGATACTAACCTTAACTAGATGTATCTTTTGTAAACTATCATGTGTAGGTAGCAGCTTTAAAATACATTCAGTACAAGATTTTTTTCAAGAATAAGTGAAGTGGAACAAAGATTATTAATGACAGGAAATTATGTAAAACCCACTGCAAGACTAGCTCTTAATCAATGTATCATTGTGACCCCAATATTTTGTTATCATAGGACACAAATGTGGTCTTAAATCTTCTAGATGGCAGGTCAAGTGTAAAAGCAAGCTCAGTTTTATGAGTTAGAGTCAACAAAACTTGAAAGAAAAGTTTTCATAAGGGCAATAATTACTGGCATTGATTGCATCCATGAAGAAATTTTTCCCTTTTGGTTTTAATAACAAGGACTAATGCAGTGAACGATGCACTCCAAATAGCCTTAGAATGAATCAAGAATGAACTTCTTATTATGTAGCTCATGTATCTCAATGTAAACAAAAGTACAATGTTCAACAAATACAATGTGACAAACCAATTCTACCAAAGAAACTAGATGGATAGAATGTAGATGTGTATCACCCTGATGGGGACTTAAAAGTGATACAGAGGTCACAGATGGGCAAAAAGTAAGCTACCCCCATCATAAAGATATATTTTCAACGGTGTACATGGATTTTTTAACATTATTATCTCCTCCATTTTAAGTCAGGATATTTCAAATAGAATCCAGTTCTGGGTTGTGTCTTTCTCTAGGAGATCTAGCTCCACTGAACCAGCATTCCCACATGAGCAGGTCACTGGTAACTGAAGAGCAGCTACTGTATTAACCACTGTCCCCTCTCTGTCTACCTCTATCATCAACTCTACTTCATTTCAATAATGACAAGTGTTCAAGACTTCTGATCTGGTGGAGAATATTTACCTTTGCAGTGGCATCTCAGTATTCCTCTCACCAAACTTTTAGTAAGTACTGAGCAGCAACAAAATTCACTGTATGGCCTTGAACAAATGTTTTAATAATCTCTGAGCCTCCATTTCATTATAAGGAAAGGAACGAAAAAAGTTACCACTCAGAGTTATGAAGATTAAATGTTTCCAAAAGCGTTAACACTTAATTACAATTTAAGTGAGTTATATTATTACTGGAAATTATCTATAGGGCTAGTTTAAATCATCTAAATTCTAATGAAAATTTTTGAATATTCTCTTAGCCAGATTACTACTAGCTTTTTTCATAAATCTATATAGTATTGTGTTACCTATATAGTATTGTGTTGCCTTTTGTACATCACTTCAGATCTAACTGGACAACTCTTTCTCCAGCCCTTTCTGCAATGACAAGTTCAATGGAGGTACAATCAGCTTAGTACAGGTGCTATCTGACAGCCCTTCACTTGACGTTTGCAGGATATACCTCTTGCTTCCTACTTTAGGGATGCTCCAATATATTGGGTTGTCAGAAAAGTCATGATACATTTTGCCTGAAAAACACAGAAAAAATATAGCCTGACTTTTCCAACAGCCCAATACATCTTGAGATATCATCAGACACTGGCTTGGCACACATCATGCAACTTCAGATGTTAATTCTTGAGAACTGATAGCTAAATACCCCTTCTTTATCCTCCAGATGGACAATTCTGAAGCATGTTTAAAAATCTTCTCAGAAAGTTCCAGCAAGAATAAAGTACCACTAACCCACACTAATTCTTTTTTTCTTTTCTCTGTGTTTGGTTCCATCTCCCTTCCCCTCACTCTAGCTGCCTGAAAGCACTTTCCAAAAATTCACCTGTGTACAAATTTTATATCCACTTTGCTCTCAGGGAAGCATACATTCAGATAGTCTACAAAATGCATTCTTCAACAGAATTCATTCTACAAAGGACTCTATCAACAGAATTCATTCTACAAAGGACTCTATCAAAAAAATGAAAAACTAACCAAAACATGGGAGACATATTTTATAAAGCATATATATGATAAAGCATTTATATCTATAATAAAGAATTCTCACAACTCAATAACAAAAATGAAATAACCCCAGATATTTCTGAAGACAATATAAACACATACTCAAAAAAACACATAAAAGGACACTTGACATCATCATTCATCAAGGTAACCAAAAAGTCAAATAATAAAAAAATGTTGAAGAAGCTGAAGAAACATTGGAACTTTCAAATACTGCTAATAGGAATTTAAAATAACACATTTACTTGGGCAAAGTCTTGAAATTCTTCATAACTTATACTTAAGAAAATTTTCTTCACCAGGTGACTGCTACCTTGTTACAGAAATCTGTAGTATCTAAGTTACCTAATGGGCACTTCCTGTGCACCACTTCAAAGTTAAGAAAGGGTTATGATATTAGCCAATAATTGCAAGCCTTAGGTTTATTCCAATAAGGAATGAAAGTGTAAGTCCACCTAAAAACTTGTACACATGTTCAATGTAGCCAAAATTTTAAATAACCCTAGCGCTCATCAACTAAAGAATGAACAAATAAAGTGTGATATATTCTTAGGGTGGAACAGTAGTCAGCAAGAAAAGGAAATGAAATACACTCTACACACAACAATATGAATTGATCATGAATAGAATTGAAAGTAAGTCATTCACAAATGGCCAAATACTGTTTAATTCCATTTATGTAGATGGTCTAGAATAAGCAAATTTATATGGAGAGAAAGTGACTTCTGAGAGCAGATGGGAATGAAGGAATCCAAGGAAGAGTTAAGTGTATGGGGTTTCTTTGAGGAAAATGAAAATATTTAAAATCACTTTGTGCTGATGAATGCTAAATGTGAATATACATTTTTAAAGGGGTGAGTTATAGGGAATAGGCACCATCTCTCAAAGCTATTCAAAAATACAGATAAATTTTAATCTACAAAGTCTATAAACTGCAGTTGCCATTCATTATTACAAAACACCAATGTGTTCTCCATTTAACTATTTCTTCCCTTGTTGGGCAATTTTCAACTGCTCTGATTCCCAGAGCAGAGAAAGTTTCTGCAATATTGTCTATCTCCTCCCCTGTGATTTTCACACAGTCTTGCAGTATTTGTTTCATATCATGTAGAATATCTGAAGTTTGACCACAATCTTAGTTGTCCTTTACAACTATAAATAATATCTCACCTAAACTCTTCCGGGCCCACATGTCATCCTTGTCACCAAACATACCTCCCATAAACCTGTGATTAAATTCAAATTCTCATACTCAAATACATCCCTATAATTAAAGACAAGCTTTAAATACTTGGGGCTCTTACTCCTGGAGATTGAATTTGTAGTAGAGAGCAATAAGGCAACCACACAAACACTAAAATTGAAAATAAGAAGGTGGGCATCTCCATTTATTCAACATCAGAAATGACAGAGGAAGGAAGAAAAGGCTGATGGAAAAATCATGCACAACGTTTTCACAACACATCATCCCAAATATCATGTGCCTTGGGTTATATTTTACCTCTCATTCTCAGGGGATATAAGTATAAATCACAAAGATATATACATAGTGGGGTCTTATTTTTGTTAAACATAGCTATGCAATATTGCATTGAAAAAAAAAACAGAAGAATTTTGAAGTTTGTGTCTTTCTACATATTATTTCAAAATTTTAATAAATGTATAAGACCGAAAATAGTACCCAAAATATAATAATGCACTACCCAAATTATTGACAACAAACTATTCTTTTTCTACAATGACTACTTTCTATATAGGGTTTAAAGTCATGAATGAAAACATTTAAAAGAGTAAGGATCCAAATAAAGGAATAGTTTGCATTCCAGACCCTAATGTCTACTTCAATCTCTAGCTTGAAGATACAGTTTCTCCTGACCTTTACTACCAATTCTTCCTAGCTATAGTTATCAATCATTTTTTCATGGATATTATTGTTCCTGCTTGTACATACTAAAAGACTACACACTACACCTTTAATAAGCAAATCTTAGACTCCTAGTATTTTGCATAGGACCAGCACACTTTCTACCTTGTTGAATAACCAAAATAAAAAACAATCTCACTCAGTATTAGTGATTTTAAAACAACAAAATTTATTTCTTATCCACTTTATCATATAGAAGCTACAGACTTCTACTCAATGTTATAACTCAAGAACATGAACAGCAACAGATTTTTCTCAACACATGACTTCATGGCAGGGCAAAACACAATGTTTATACAATGGTACTTAAAGATTCTTTTCTGGTAGTGAGTGAATGATGACTTAACAAGATTCTGATGGGGGTGGGAATAGAGAGGTGTACAGGAGTCCCCTGCATATAAAACTATTCTACCAGACACTATCTGAGTATCATACAATTTAATTCAGCTCAATTCTGACACTGGAGATGGCAGTAGGTTCTGCAGGTTAAGGTTCAATCGTGTAAGGTTGCTTTACTTATAAAAATCCCATCCTCCCCATGTTCAGACACCAATCAGAAGCTCAGGTTGTTACCTTGAAGTTATAAGCCAAGAACTGCATAGAAGATTAAATATATATCAGAAATATGTTTTGGTCATCTGAATGGCCAAATATATGTTCTTATAAATCACAATATGGCAGTGACACACATCAATCACTTTGGTTCACATATTTTTTATTGTCCAAAAGAAGTCACATGGCCAAGACTAAATTCAAACTGGCAGAGAAAAAAAAAATCTACTATATACCCAGAGTGAGAGAAATTTCATTTCAGAGCATATCCTAATGATTCTCATGTAAGTTCTATTTGTTCCATATTCTTCTTAGGGACAATAATAGTTTAAAAAAATAATAAAACTAAAACCACATTGTGAAGTTAAAAAATATTCTTATAGTAGCAGAGGTTATAATACTTATTTCAGGTGTCAGTAAACATTTCAAACTAGTATATCAAGCTGAGAGATTTGTTAGTAAAGACCTTCACAAACTAGTTCCTTCCTTTGAATTTTCCTTAAACGCAAAAATATATATCTATATTAACATTTTCAGTCATTTTAGAAAACAGCAATTCCTAGGCAGAAAATGTGACTTAGAGAGTAAACCTTAAAATAGAAAAAGAAAGGATCATATTAATCTCTCCTTAATCGGTTATGAAAGAATGTGAATTTCCCCTGCATATAGCAATGGGACTCTCTTATTCTTCCTCACTCTGGGTCTCAAAGTCACCTAATATATTCATTGTATATCCAAAACATTCTTTCCTACCACTGTACCTTTTGCTTGTTCTTAACACATTTTATTTTATGACACTTAGCCATGTTTATATCTCATAGGTATTTATTCCATCCCTCTAGAAGGTAAACTTTGATGATGGGAATATTGTGTGTGTGTGTGTGTGTGTGTGTGTGTGTGTTTAGCCCTAGATGAGATTCTAGTACTTAGAAGAGGTAACATACAGAGGAACTTACTAAATACTTATCAAAGAAAGTAATGACTATATAAGAACTCTACTAGGATTGGGAGAGACTCAGCAAGACCTTTACCCCATATGTGATTGGCCTTGGACTCCTCTACTATGAATGCATCCATTCTAAGAATTTCTGAAGTGTAAAGCCCTTGTGATACCTTTATGCCTTCACTAGGGCTTTGCTAAATGTTTTAACCTGGCCTCAATTATTCTACTTCTTTCAATCAGTAGAGAAATAATAAGATCACAATATATGATTCTTTGCTCCCTAGAAAATGACTCTAAACTTGGATCTAGGTTCATATTGTGGGGGTTAGTCTCCCTATAAGGGTCAAAGGGGCTTTTGTCATTGTGCCCAAAGTAGGTCTCTGTTACCTTCACAGAAGAAATGAAGGTTAACTGAGATCTTCAGAAGGTCTACTGCCATAACTTAAAGAATGCAGTTGAGAGCCCTCCCTGGTGGTGCAAAGGGTTAGCACACAGCAAAGCCGCCTCAGTGTGAGTTCAATCCCCAGACCTGGAGGTGACCCACATGGTGCAGCAGATTTCTCCTGTCTTGCCTGCTGCTCCCCTCAGCAGTGTACTGGGTCTGTCTGCCTGTTCTGTCCCCCACTCTGTCTCTGATAAAGCCTCTCACTGCCCCTGCATCTCTGGCCTACCACAGTTCTGTATGCATAAAAAAGTAAATCTTTTTTTTTTTAATGCAGTTGTTTAGAATTGAGAGCAGTGCAGACTCTGAAGGATGAGGAGTTTTGAGCTGAGTCCTTCACCCTTCTTTAATAGAAGAATAGGCAGAAACTCCCAAACTTTTGCTCTTTCCTAATTGAAGAAGCAATTACTGCCCCTTCCATGACCTCTTAGAAGAATGTAGTTTGGGGTTTATTATTCAAGTATAATTTTATCTGTGAGCTTGTCCCCTCTATTTAAGAATCTCATCTTCATGTTAACAATGAAGATGAGGTAACCCCATTCTTGTCCTTTATGTTAAGTTTCCCCAATTGTGTCCTTGATTCTTCTGATACCTAAATGAACTAGAAATATTCCAGCCCATTAATTATGCTTTTTTGTTGTTGTTGTTCACAGCTGTGCAAATTCTCCATACATGTTATTAAATCGATTTTATTCCCCTTTCATAGACATACAAAAAGCAAACTCTCACATATGTCAAAACCAAGCAAAAACTTAAAACTTCCACTATGCAAAAGATAGAATCAGATAATCCTTAAGGCTTTCTTTTTAGATTTAAATGTTATAACCTCTTATAAATCCCAGTTGAGAGGTTAATTTCTCAAAGGAGCATATTAATTGAATCAACAGTAATGTAGTCAATCTAAAAATTTTATAAAGTCTAGAAAATCACTACATAGATTACTCAAGCCCATTTATTCTTGCCTTCATAATAATAGAACCCAATTATTTTTACAGAGATGTGATGATATTTCTACATTAACAAGTTACTAACAAACTTATAACTATAATGGTCTGCTGAAGAAAAACAAGTTATGAACACAATTTGGAGATATGCAGATCAAGATTAAAACTTATTTTTTCATCTATATGAGTTATTGATTAGAGAAAAAAAAATCACCTGAGACCTAGGACTAGCTTTTTCACTATAAAATTGAGGTCAAATACCTATTTGAAAGGATATAACATAGTACTTGGCAGTTGGAAAAAACTAAATAAATAGCAGTTTCCTATATACCTAACAGATATATCTGACCTCATGCAAGGTTATCTTACTTGGGCAATTTCTCCATTTCTGAAACATAGAACATAATGTCACTTTTAGAACTTAAATGAATAACAGTCATTTGCACGTTTCCCAACAATTACAAATGAGTACTTGGCTCAAATCCTGCTCATTATAATATAGGATCTTCCTTGCATGCGCAGAGAGAAATGCCCTCTGTGCACTACAGTATAATCTCCAGCACTGTACATCCAGAAGACTCCAAAAGGAAGAGATTTTTTTTTCCTGGTAGGGAAAATCTTATAACTGAGAAAGAGAAAGAAAGTATTTGGAAAGTCTTTATAAGAAGCCTAGGAAGCCTTGACTTAAGCAAGGAGACAATCACTATGCTGGTATTTTACCAGTTATAAGAAGCCACTACACAAAGGTATGACATAGAATGCAAATGCACTGAATGAATATGGATACGGAGTTTAAAGCAAATTAATTTACTCATGATTTTGATTACCAACTATAAATGGAAAACAATGTGAAAGTAAGTTATGAATTTATATTTTCATATTTTATCAACAAAATAAAGTATTATTGAAATATTTCTGCTGTTCCCTCTCTCATTTACACACACAGATAGACACTTCTCACTTTAATTTTTTTTCCGTAATAGCTCATAAACCTGTATGAACAGGGAATTGAAAACTAAAATATTCTAAGAGACAACTGCATCGCAGGGATGTCTGAAATTGCTGAGTTCCTAAAATTTGAATCCAGCAGTAGAGAGCCAAAGTTACATAAAGGAATCAGATAAGTGAAATCCTTTTTAGAGAAGTCTCTAGCCAGACTATGCTCATGGAAGAATCAATCTAAATTCTAACCCTAAGGATAGGATGGAAAATAGAGCAGGTTTTTTTTCACTAGAGGAAAAAGCCTTTGATCCTAGTACCTCTAAAATGCTATTGCTCTGTTCTTTGTAGAGTCTGATTTATCCAGACTCCAAAAGGTCTGACTCAAAAGTAGATGAGGTAGCTAGCCTTATCAAACAACTGATACTTATCTTTTCTGTGCTACCTATAGTCCAAGATTCCTTTAACAGATGAAAATGCTTAGGTGAGTTAAGAATACTTCCCAAGTTTATTTTGAGCCCACTATGTCTTCGTTTGCTCCCTTTATAACTCCTCTATCTTTCTATGACTGCATTTTGCTGGCATTTTCTAACATTCATGCATGTTTAATCAACTTCTAGTTATTCCTACACTGATTTCTTGAGTAAGAAATCAGTGTGGGAGGGAGGTTGCATGGGTATACACCAGCTACATTCGTTAAATGTATAATTAGAAAAAATAATCTAGAAACTAAAGTGCAAATCCCTCACTCTGACATGATCACAGAACAACCTTAAAGAAATCCCATACAAAGAAGAGATTGCTAAAGACACTTAGTAAAGAGCAAAATTGATGAAAATGAGAGAATTTAAATAAGAGGGGAAAAAAGAATTCTTGCCATTTGTTATAGCATGGATGAAATTGGGGTGAACTAAGTTAAAAGTCAGAAGGAGAAAGATAAACACCACATGGCTTAACTCAGATGTAGAATATAAAGAAACAAAGCAATGTAACAGATAATGTAAAACCAGAACAAACCCTTATATTCTTTTTTTTTTTTTTAGATTTATTTATTTGTGCATACAGAACTGGGGTACAGGCCAGAGGCCCAGGGGCAGCGAGAGGCTTCACCAGAGACAGAGTGGGGAACAGAACAGGCAGATCAACAAAGTACACTGCTGAAGGGAGCAGCGGGTGGGTCAAGAAAAGTCTGCCACACCATGTGGTCACCTCCGGGGCAGGCGGGGATTGAACTCATGAAAAAGCGGCTTTAGATTCTCAGTGCTGTGCTTTAAACTGCTGCGCCACCAGGGAGGGCCAAACCCTTATATTCTTACTAAAAAGCCAAGATTACCTGAAGGCAGGGAATGAAATGTACAAGGGCCCCATGGACTGTGACAGGATGGAGGGTTAGGGATACTTTGGAGGTAGGGCAAAGAGGTATAATAAGCCTGTACTCCTAAACAGATACAGTGTTGTATAGCAACATTACCTCAATTTTAAAAACTAATGAAGATGTAGCAATGAGCATACTTTATTTGTTTTGCTTTTCCTTAAAGAGAATCTGGTTATTGTAGCAGACCAAAAATGTGTCAATGTCAGCAGAGTGAAGGGTATTCGTAATAAAATATGCTGAGAAGAAACAATAAGACTACTGAACAAAAGGGTCTTTCAGAAGAAGATAAAGCATTTTGGAGACACTGGTCAGTTATCTAAGTTTAACATATTAGTGGCACAAAGCTATCATATTGACTGTCATACAGTTGATTCAAAAAATAAAATTTCAAATACAAAATATCCTTAAACATACCAAATAAAAAGAAAGAAAACTTCTTTTTTCTACTTATTTCAGGGAAGATAGCACATTAGAAAGATTGTATCATTTTAAATACTAATGAAAACATACTTATTTTTACTAGGCTCCCATTCATTACTATATATCCTAAATGCAGTATTTGTACCTTATGTGATACAGTGGCTCTACTGTCAACAGATAGATACTTACTATATCATTATACTATATACCTTATGCATTGTAATGTTCAACTAAAAATGTTCACTGCAATGTGCATTACTTAATCCAATTTTAAATGATAGCTGTATATTCATAAATATGTGATTTTCATCACACAATTTCAAAATAAGTTACTGGACACTAATTAGGCACAATACTAAAGAAAATACACCTAATGCCTATTTTTAATGCACATTAAATGGGCATATCAAATCTATAGATTTGAAACTCCCTATTAGCAAGTCAATTTAAAGAACCAATTAGACATAAAACAAATGCAGTATCTGCATACTCAGTATGTTCACACCAAGAACAGAACTTTCTACCAAGATCACTGAACAGAGTTGATTACATAGAAATATTATAAGAACAAAGATTCACAGAGAACAAAGAATATAACTCACCCATTTTCTACTGAATAGTGTGTATTCAATTATTAAATGTAAGGATATAACTGAAGGTAATCTAAAGAATTCTAGTTACTAGTGTGTTCCTCACATTTGGTTGTCAATATAATTAATAATTTAAATTAATGTTTTAACTTGTTAACAATTTTTTGTGATAAATCAAGCACTAAACATTCATATTTTATATGCTTCATCTCACTGACATTAAGATATTCTAAGTGGTCACTCTTTCATACTTCTAGTTTTTACCTTCCTAGAAAAATAAAGTAAAATTTTCTGTATGTGAAGTATGACTGGTGAAGAAAAAGATGCATCTAATTGTCATTTATTCTCTCAGGGAAGCAGTCCATGTAGAAAAGGGTAAAACATAAAGCTCCAAAGTAGCCATGCTTCTGTGATAAATGTATATTTATTTCTCTTGTCTGCTTTTGACTTTACTGAGTCTGATTTTTATCTAGTTTAGGCTCCATATTGACTTCTTCATATTGACCTATCTTTGTCAAGGTCCACCTCTTGTATCTCCTGTTTCCTATGATCTGAGTTATATCAGACACATTATGATATCATGATTTTTGAGAATCAGAAGCATCTGTTCCATTCATTAGTTTAACATACACACACACACACACACACATACACTTTTGTGAGTGTCGCATGTCACAATTTTTCTCATTATGGGATACAGATGGGAAAAGCAAAACCTCACTTGCTCTAATGACACTTATACTAGATACCACAGAGGCAAGTGATGACAGGAAACATAAAAAGTTGAACCAGAATCCCAGCCTCTGATCTATGGTGCTGGGAAGAAATAAGTAGAATTCAGTCAGTGGTAAAATATGTGAAGTAGTTGCCTTGGCTGTTAGGGGCTCTATCCTTTGAGAAAGTGAGAAGCCAGGCCACTAGCACCCACTGGAAATGACCTGTAATAATTCACTTACCTACATCCTGGATTTCTAACAGCAGGCACAATACTAAGTATTAAAGAGTCAAACGTCTCTTATTTTCAGTTTTATCTAGGGTGTCTTATAAAGAAGAAAGTGAGCCTTTATGTTTTTTTTACAATTTCTCAAGCGTCTCCATTCAGTTCCTCTGGGACAATGGATATAATGCCTTAACTGATTACTTTTTTTTTTTATTGCACTTAGATATGAAAGATTTGAACCATTCAGTTTTACATTTATGTCAACAGCCTAGAGTTGTACCTGAAACAAAAATGTCTACTGAGTAGGGACCTAGATTTTAATAGTGTCAATGATGTGTCCCATTTTATACTTTATTATTACTTGAATTAAACTGATAGCTTTATACAGTCCTATTTTATCTAAAAGGGTATTACATATATCCCAAAATCATGGCTGTGTCCCAGTTTATGACAAATTTTAATCTGAGGATTTAAAAAAGAACATATATTCAAAAATTCATCAACAATTCAAATTTAGTTTAAATGTATGAAATTTTCTAATTTGGAAGCATTATTAAACCTATTGTTACTGTATTTTATTTAGTATTTTATTGTTATTAATGACATAACATATAAGGAATTTCTGTGTCACATAAAATATTTGTTTCACATAATATAATTTAGCCAAAACATGCATGCCAAAGTGGCACAAGAAATTTTTGTTTTATTAAAATATAATTATATAGAATATTATGTACACAATTTCTGAGTTTTTGGCAAATATGCATAACCATATGATCATCCAATCAACACCACAATACAGATATGCATGGATGCCACCCTTAACACTCCCTCATACTTCTTTCAACTCAATCCCCTCAGTGTTATATATATACTCATTTATCAGTGCATTCAGCAGATACTATTTGCCTAAACAAATTTCTTTCTCTCATGGAGCTATCAGTCAGCTGAGTAAGAAAAAAGAAGAGGAAAAACATATAATTATTAAAGTAATTATGGGAGTAGAGGGGTTCAATTCTTCCATGACCGTTAGGGATGCATCCCACAAGTGTATAACAGACAGAGCATTTATCCACAGGTTCTATTCAACATTAATTTGAGCACTGTCCCCAGCACATTAACTTCCCTGCACTTTGAACTGCACTTGGTATAATCTGAACAAGTTCCTACCAATTCAGTGAAGACCCTGGGGCAGCATATACTGCACTCTTGAAAGACCCTGTATTTGACGCATTTATAGCTTCCCAGAATCTCTATGACTGCAGTCAAAATCAAAAGTAGATCAGGGGACCTGATAGCAGCACTAGAGACATCTGTTTGCTATACATACATTGACTGCCTTATGAGTATTTGCCACATTGGTAAATATAGCATGTACATATCATTGTACATATACCATGATTAATAATGCTTAGGAAATATTCAGAAGTGAGAGTGTAAAAGATATTTCGAGCAGGTAGGATGAGTTGTTTCAAGTTCTGTTTGAACAAGTGGGTGAAATCAAAGACTAGGCAGTCCTATACAAATAATTTTGCCTAACCCACTGGCCAAAAGGTGCCATGCTAGACAAAACTGTTATATCCTGACTAACGATTATCTCATAATTCCCTGGAGGATAAGGGCTCAGAGCCCACATTCATGGCTGGAGTGTCATCCATCTGCACATGTCTAGGAATAACCCACCCCAGAACATGCTAAAGACGCTTTTCAGCTATGTGCTCCCTCGGGAACTTAACATAACTTTAAATACGTTGTTCTAACTCCATTTAGAGAGCTAGTTAAATTCTCCTTTCCAGCACTGGGCTCCCTTTCTCTAATAAATATTTGCCAGGTTCAACTATCCCTAGTCCTCTCTGGTGGATTTCCCAGAGGTCCCACTCTTTTGGGTTGAGGTCTGGAACACAAACACTGTGTTCACTCAACAGCACACAACTATACACGACTGTGCCCAACCACCATCGCCATCTAGTGGTACAAAATGAATTGGCAGTCTACAAAATGAGGCAAAATTGAAAATGCGTAAAACATATTTTTGTATTTCTTATCTCACATTTTATGAAATTTAAATAATATAAATCGCATGAAATAACTTCATCTATCATAAAACATAATATAAATGCCATTTTTTTTTTTTTTACAAATTTACAGGTGGACTTATACCCTCATCTGTTCCTAGGCCACATTAAATAGCTCATTATAACCAGGGACCCACTATGCATCCTAAAGTTTATAGAAAGTTGTTCTGATGTTGTTGTTGTTGTTGTTTTTTCATCTGCCTTACACGTCTTTTCTGTGATTTCCAATTGTTAGAAGTCAAGAGAAAATGCAGATATCACTTAGGAAAATAGATAACTCCTTTCCAGTATTCCTTTGTATCATCTCTAATTCAACACTAATTCCAAAGCATTTCATTGTAAATATTTCTCTGGCCTCACTCAATAGTGAACTTCATAAAGTAATGAATTATACCTTATTTTCCTCTTTGCATACCTAGCACATATCATTATATTTGGCATTCCATAAATGAAGACTGAAATTTGTGAATATGCCACTAAATAGCAACAGCTGCCTTCCTACTTCCCTGTGTCTTACAGCAAACATCCAGGACCAGCAGAGGGGAATAACTGAAGGGAGTTCACCTAAAATTAATTTACTTGGAAAGAAAGTCAACTTTAGTCAATGGAATGATTGCTTCATCTTTTTGTTTGTTTGTTTGTTTGTTTGTACATAGTTTCAGAGCTGTACACAATCATATTTTTATACCAAATATCAAGTCCCAAAGCCATATAGAGATACATTATTTTGTATGTAGTATAACACTGTAAAAAAAAATACTAGCAATACCTAAGGGACTAAATCCTAGAATTACAGAAAAAGAAAATAATAGCAATTCACCTGGCAATGGCTAGGTCTTAAAAGTTTAAAAAAGAAAACTAGTACAAACTTATGGATACTTGAATAATAGTTATACTTATGAAATCACCAGTGTTAACCAAAGGGGGAAAAAAGTATCTTCCAAAGGACACATAAACATATGATCCACTTTGAAATTAATAGCCTTCATTCTAATTACAAAGATTGCAAACCAGGGCCCTTGCTGGTGGTGCAACGGGTGAAAGCACAGAACTATGAATCTACAACAGCCACTACAGCACAAGTTCGATCCCCAGCTAGGGAGCTGACCCACATGGCATGGCAGACCTCTCCTAGCTCACCAACTGCTCCTCTCAGCTGTGTGCTTCGTTTATCTGCCTGTTCTGCTCCCCACTCTGTCTCTGGTGATTCCTCTCACCCCCCCACATCTCTGGCCTGTACCCCAGTTCTGCATGCATAAATAAATATTTTTTAAAAAACAAAGATTGCAGACCAAAAGATCACTTAAGATCATTGCAATAACTTTACAAGATCTTTTCCTATTATTTTTAAAACTAGAAATAAGGATATATGAACTCAAGGGTAGAAAAATGTGTAAACCTCACTGTGATAACTCCTCTGAACTGAAGAAAGTTCTTGTTGAAATGAAGCATCCTCATGGCTGAAACAGTGTCCAAGTGTGGTTGTTCTAATGTAGTCATCTTATAGATCATCGTTCTTAACAGGGGACAAACTGTCAAACAGGATTGAAGGGGGAGTAAGGAAAGAGTATTTTTTTCCTTAGAAGTTCATTGATATCTGCTCTGCACAAATATCTAGGGCCTGGCTCATCATTTTAATACACCAGGCATGACCAATGGCTATAGAGTCACCCAATCTGAGACACAGTTGAGATGTACTTCTAGTCACTTCTCTCCCACTCCTGTGCCTTCATCTGCCACTTGGAACCTAAGTTTTGTGCTGATGAGAGGATAATGGCAAATAAGTCTGGTTCCTTGTTTACAAGCCATTTCTTCCTACAAAATATGCCAGGCTTGTTTACAACAAAGTCCCTTCCACAGCAACTGACCTCGTGCACCCTGTTTCCAAGCTGGAATTTATTAATGCCCAACACCCTCAAAAATAACACTAACTTTTAGTAGAAAATTTGTGTGCAGACCTTCATTAGAGTCTTTCTACTTATGGAAACTGAGACCTCCATACCAGTAGTTCAGCACTTCCCAGATCATACTATAAACAGTTTGTCACTCTCATTTCTCCCAAGAGAAAACTGCTTACTCAACAACAGAAAGTAGGTCCTCAGGTCTTGGCAACTTTCAGGAGCACTTTGGGAAACCTTAAAATAATTATGGCCATCTTCTTGCCTTTTTTAGTAATATTCTTCTTTTTTATTATTAAATTCTTATTTCTCACATTGTTGTTCATTTTTATACAATATTTGATTTGTCCTAGGGTGTGGTCTCTATAAATCTCTCACCACCATTATTACCCGTAAACTGTCACCACAGTCACTTGTGCTCTCCTTCCCCTCCCTGGTTGTATGCTTCAGAATTATAATTTACTTGTAAGCTTTATCTTTTTTTTTTTGGACCCCTTGGGTTGTTTTCTCTGTATACCTCCTTTAACTGAAACCCTCTGGTATTTTTATTTTTCCTTTTGACTTTTTTCATTGAGCACATTTACTACGTGCTCCATATATGATGCAGCAAATGACATGTTTAGCTTTTTTGATGGCTGAGTAACATTCCATTGTGTGCATATATCACCTCTTCTTGATCCATTCATCTGTTTGGGGGCATTTAGCTTATTTCCATATCTTAGCCATTGTAACAGTGGGGCAATAAACATAGAAGTGAAGTTGTCCTTTTGAATTAATGTTTTTTGTGTCCTTTGGGCAGATTCCTAGAAAGGGAACTGGTAGGTCACATGGTAGATCCATTTTTAGCATTTTGAGGGTCCTCCACACAGCTCTCCATAGTGATTGGACCAGCTCAAATTGCTACCAGCAATGTAAGAGGACTCTTACCTCTTACAGTCTCACCATCATATACTATTACCAGTTTTTTGGTTGCTTATAGATAGATAG
>NW_004567106.1:5687992-5689372 GCF_000260355.1 Condylura cristata | reverse complement strand
TCACCCAATCACTTTCTCATTAGGAAGTGATTTGTCCATTTATTTCTGCTTGTAGAGGGAAAATTCATTAAACACATGGACTTTAAATATTCCAACTCCCTCTATTAAGATATCTTATGATAAACCAACAAATGTGTTTCTAGACATGAACTTACTCCCCATAAATGACTGTCATAGCTTATTATTCGATTTGGACTGCTACAAAAAGCTAGCTTTAACCAGATGACATAACAGACATTTATTTCTCACAGATCAGAAGGTTGGGTAGTTCAAGATCAAGGTGCAGGCAACCTTATTTCCTGTGAGAGCCTCTTCCTGGCTTGAAGTTGATCATCTTCCCTGGGCACTCACACCATGAAAAGAAAGCAACCTTTCACTCATACTCTTCTAAGACAGTCACTAAGCCCATCATGAAGTCTCACCCTCATGATCTCATCTAACCTTACTTACATACAAAAAGCGCCATCTACAATCATCATTTCCTTGGGATCCGAATTTCAACCCATGACTTTTAGGAAAATATAACTCAATCCATAATAGAGAAAAATGTGAGTGTTTTCATCTGACTGTAATTGTCATCAGTATAAAATATTAAACAGGTACATGTAATCTAATCAGTGCTGCACACATAATATGCGTCCATCCCAGGACATGGTAATTCCTGGCCTACAAAAAGCAAATCTTTGACTTCAGTTTGCAGGTTTTCTATACTTCAAAGAAAATAATTTGTTAATTTGACTTACTACTTCATTCTTAGTATCTTATTGACATCTACACATGCTCTTACAACATATAGTTTTCATACTCAATGGACACTTATTATTTCCTATTTTTCCTAGGCAGAGCTTTTAATTTCTAAATTTCACTCTTTGGTGACTAACTCTCCTAACTTCCTTCCCCTCTTGTGTAATATTTTGCCACTTCCTCAAGAGTCATCTATAGTACAGATCTAAACATTTTTCATGTTTTCCATTGTGAAGCAACTACTGTTTCTTAAGTTCATCAATATACCATTTCTCAAATACATATCTGCCATAAAATTGACATGTCAAATCACATGTCAAATCACTTCCAAGATTTGGTCACTTTGCAACTGATTCAGGCCTAAATAGTGCCACCCAATTTGTAAAAGTATGGGGCTATCATGGTATAGAACATAGTGCATTTCAATAAAAAGTGATGCCATGGATCTATTTTTAACTCAGTGATTACAATTCTGTATCTTTTAAATAGATATTCAGAGAGTGCTATCAATGGCATACTACATAAAAAATAAAGTAGAGGCCCTCCCTGGTGGCGCAGCGGGTTAAAGCACTGCACTAAGAAGCTAAAGTCACTTGCATGAGTCTGATCCCCGCCTGCTCCGGAGGTGACCACATG
>NW_004567106.1:5663971-5686886 GCF_000260355.1 Condylura cristata | reverse complement strand
AGTTCCCTTTCATCAATAATGAGTTTTTATTTAGTCTAATAAAACTCACAATCAGAATCAACCATAGCTCTGTCAATGGTTAGAATGTGCAAACAGTCATCTGTTGCTTCTTGGCTTTTTTTTTTTTTTAGCACTTTATCATTCCATCCTGCATACTCTGACTGAAATCAATATGTGTTCACCTAAAACTAAAGATGCTAGTTCTATGAACATTCTATGAACAGCCCCCCAAAAAATAACATTTAAGAACATTCTAAAAGAAATTCTTTAACTTTTCAAAGAATATATTTTATTTCAAAGCCAACTACTTGACCAACTGAATGACCTATGAATGATGTTTTGACAGTAAAAGCACTTTCATACATTTTTGATGATCTGCCTTTGAATTCCACTTAAGAATGTTATAATCACTTAAGAAACCAAAGTCCAATTTCTTCAGTTTCACCTGGTCAGAACAGTTATAGTTAGTCTAGTTAATAAAAATATTTCAAACATTGTTTTTAAAGATTTAATTATTTATGCATTTAAGAACAGAGCTGTAGGAGAGAGAGTTCACCAGAAACAGAATGGGGAGCAGAACAGGCAGATCTACTGAAATACATCACTGAGTGAAGCAGCGGGCAAGCTAGAGTCTGCTGCGCCTTGTGAGTTAGCTCCCTGGCAAGTCAGTGCTGCAGTGGTGGCAAGAGCTTGATAGTGGTGTTTTTAGCCCCTGTACCACCAGGGAGGCCTTCAAACAAAATTTTAAGTAATTTATAGTATCTGGTAATACCAAACACTAGCTATTGTTTATAAATTTACTTAACGTCAATAAAACTTGGTATGAAACAAACTTATTTGGTGTTCAAAACATTTTCTTTTTAATATCCAAAAGGGAAGTTCTATTATAAAGAGAGAGAGAAGAAGAAAGGACACTTGTATAGACACAAAAGGGGCAGAAAGAGCTGCCCCTGAAAGGGACAGGTTTGCTCAAAGAGAGGCCTATACAGTCACTGGTGGGTAGTGCTGTCTTAAAATTTTTTGACCTGAAGGACATGAGGATTTAGTGAATAAATGGCTTTAATGCCAATGATTTGGATAAAACACTGTAAGAGAAAGTTCTATTCTTTATCAACCTTATGTTAAATATACAATGTATGCAAAGGGCCCTCCCTGGTGGTGTAACAGATTAGGACACACCACTGCAAACTGGCCACAACTGCTTCTGTGTGAGTTCAATCCCCAGTCCCAGAGGTGATCCACAAGGTGCAGCAGACCTCTCCTGTCTCGCCTGCTGCTCCCCTCTGCAATGTATTTCAGTAGATCTACCTGTTCTGCTCCCTACTATGTCTCTGGTGATTCCTCTCACTGCCCGTGCACTTCTGGCCTGTATCCCAGTTCTGTATGCATAAATAAATAAATCTTTTAAAAAAATTGTATGCAAAAAATGAGAATTCCTTACAAACATTCTGCTCAATTATTTCAATTACCTAAATTGAATATTGTTCTTTTTTCTATCTATTCCACTTCTAAATATCAGTATCAGATTATTTTGAAATGGACAGACAGGTGAGAGATTGAAATTTATATTCTCAAGTGTAGTCTATGCTCTTTCAGTTACTCTGACCTCAATGAGGAATTCAGAAAACACAACAAATGTCAGTGATGAGAATATTCCATTTTATCCATATAATTCCTGTAATTTAACTTCAAATTGAAAACTTGAAAAATGAACAATTAAAAATGTAAATTAGAAAATGATCATTACAGAATTTGTTTCCATTAGAAATTGGTTGAAGGGAAAGAGGGAAATATTAACTAAAAATATATTTGATTCTACATAAGGGTCACTGTCAATCAAAAGTTACATTCAAAAGGAGAATTATCTTAGTTCACAATATGCTTGAAATATCTGGTTAGACAATATTTAAAGCAGCATGATAACAGTAATGACTAACCACTCTAAATGCCTCACAACTACTGAAAATACTATTATTCTTGCATTGGCAAGGAAGGAAACTGAAATTCAGAGAAGATGAAGGTTACCTGGGGATGAGGGACCTAGAGTTATGGTAGCTGACTCCAGCAATTCCACTCTTTATAGTCTTCCAAGTCACTACACACAATACTTGATCTCCAGACCTGGTCCTGCATCTCAATACCATGTTTCCAGCATGTAGAAAAGGTGGGAGTAGGGAGAACACGCAGCAGAAAAAGGGGAGAAAGTCATCAATTTATTTTGGTTTTGACAATTCTATTCTAGCTGCTGTAAACCAAAAGTAATTAATTGACTTAGCTTGTTCTCTACCCTAATACTTGGTGTTCCTGGGCCCTTCTAAAAGTGCACCCAGTACTTGCTGTAGTATTATGGTTTGTGAAACTAGAGTCCTTTATTTGTAAGAAATACTGGATTGTAAAAAAAGCTTTGATTTAATGATGCAAATATGCATTTGGCAATACACATAAGAATTCATCATTTATGGGTGGGGAGCATAGGGGAGAGATGGGGAAATTTAATTAATTAAATTGCTGCCAAATATAGAGTCTTTATTTTTCTTATGTGATAAATGAGAATAGAAGGAAGAGAGGATGGGGTTTCCAGAGTTTTCAGGGCAGAGATGAGAACAAGAAACAGATTTATGCTTATTGAAGTTACAAGTGAGGAGACCAGAAAGGATATAATGGAATCCAGAAAGTTTGTTATACTGCTTCTAGTAATGGTATGAGGCTTGAAAAAAAGTGCAGCAGAACACAGGAAACAAATGAACCTGCAGCTCATAAAGCTGTGACAAGTATTTAATTCAACCCACTGCTGAAATTGACTATATCTCTTTGAAAAGACAAAAGGGTAGAATACACAGTATTTTTCAAACAGGAAAGAGAAAAACCATCACATCATTTCCTGACTCCAGTACTGCCGGTTGTTGCTAAATTAACAACATTTCCTACGTGAGCAAATTATCAAATCTTTAAATACAATTATGGTGCATTTTAAAATATCAGCTCTAATTATATTTTCTTTTGACAAAGTAATTATACTTCAAGAAACTGTGATCAGAACACATTTTTGCTGCCAAATCTGAGAACAGAAGGTGGAAAAGGTGCATTTAGATTATCTTACAAAAAGCTGGCTAAACTTTATATAACCTTCCTTCCTAGTCTTATAAAAGAAAGGTTTAAAAATAGAATAACAAACACAAATTTTTATCTTTCAAGTCACTCATTGATTTGAAATGTTCTTTAGTACAATGGCTCTCACATACTGTAGCATGCCTTTCCCTCCATGGATTTGTTTTGTTCATATTTAAAAATCACAGGGCTGTGCTGGGAACATATGTTGTTATTCGTCCAACACAAATGAATTGAACCTGAGGTCTCTTTTTCCATAAGGATGCAATACAATGCCCTCAGTCAGTAATTGAGATTTTTAACAATATCTCCTCCAGGGCGTCTTTATAATAACACTTTCTCTCTCCTTCAGAGGTCTATAGTTTCTTCTAATTCCTCCTCCCTTCAACTTGTACCTTAATGAATAAATGTTTCTCTGTTCACTGGGAAAGGATTCATTTTGCCTCTTTACCCTGAAATCACACCCTAAGGAAGCTATCTGGCCTTGTCTGCAAAATTCTTTGCAGAAGGTTTAGGGGGTAGTCTATAGCTGAAAGTCCCAGTATTCCTCAACTTTATTATTTTGTTCCCCCATGAGAGAAAAAAGTCCAAAAAAAAATGTATAAATGAATAAACCAAATAGTGTTAAGGGTGTACTAGTGAATTTGTTGGCACAGATTTTTCTCTCCAAAGTATAATATGAATTTAATAAAGCAAGAATTTAACAGTGACTATTGAGAGTGAAAAATGCCTTCTAAATTAAGGAAGGTTATAAAGAATGGAAAGAGAAACAAAGGTCACATTGATAGGGCAAGGGACAAGCTAAATATGCATATTTAAATATGTAAACAGAATTATTTATATATGATACAGTCTCTGATACTTCAAGACTTGCACTCTGGAAGAATACATTTAGATATATTAAAAGATTTTGGCGGCCCTCTCTGGTGGCGCAGTGGGTTAAAGCATCACACTAAGAAGCTAAAAGCTACTTCTGCATGAGTTCAATTCCCGCCTGCCCCAGAGGTGACCACATGGTGTGCAGATCTCTCCTGACCCGCCCGCTGCTCCACTGAGCAGTGTACTTCGCCGATCTGCCTGTTCTGCTCCCCACTCTGTCTCTGGTGAAGCCTCTCGCCGCCCCTGAGCCTCTGGACTGTACCCCAGTTCTGTACGCACAAATAAATTAATCTTAAAAAAAAAAAACACTTTGGAAAGGAAAACAGAGCATACAAATGCCAATTTATGCAACACTGTGACTTTTTAGAAGGGTTTAGACATTTTAATAAGGTTCACTAAACTTAGTATAGCGTTCTCTACTAAAGACAGCAAGAATTAAAGCTAATGAAAAAAATAGAGAGGCGGGGGTGCATGATTTTTAATTCCAGAAATGTCTGTTCTCAGCTAAGAGAATATCATCGATACAATGATTGATAAGTAATACAGAGGGCCTGGATTAAACAGTTCCCATTTCTATCCTGTTGGAGACCATAAATAAAAACTTCTTCTAAGAATAAAATATTCCTAGTGCTTAAAGCATACAGAAAATGTATTTCAAGTAATAAACTTTGTCTTCTTACTTGACTGCTCCTAATCATCTTTGGTAAATGAGTCTTTTTTTTATTTTTTAAAAACTGCATTATCTTCTTCCTTCTTCTATAAATATTTAGAGGCGTTCCACACATCCGAAAACAACAATATGCCCATTTCACAGAACTGTCATTAAATAGTTTGGTCTATCTTATAGGTACAATAAGTTTAACTTAAAAGATGATAGACCTTGAATGAGAATCATGATTTTTCTCTACTGATATCTGTATGACAAACTATAAAGAAATCCTATTGTTCATTTTTAGAAATCTAAGAGAGGAGAACCTTACCTTATTTGGATTCACTCTCCAATATACTACAAAGCCCTAAAATCTCCTTGATTTATTACATGATTGTACTATGTTCTGTTAAGTTGTTCTCTTATCCAAAAATTAAATGACTAAGTCATATAATTTCTCCCATGGATACTTGGAATTAGGAAAAATATAACCTCCTTTTGGTAAGAACCATGAATATTGAAATTATCAAGTAAATTTCAGTAGTTCCTGGCTAAATTTTCTTATTTTTTAATACATTCTGAGACATCCAACACAATTCCTGAAAAATACAATTAACATTATTTTTCTTTTACTTTACTCCCAATGAAAACACACTGGCAGTAATAAGAAATTAAATACACAATCAAAAGGAATTCAATGAGGCACATTCTCAAGATACATAAACTTCTCTTAAAGTAAAAAAGCAATCATTAAAAAAAAGTACTATGTAGTAAGTCTAAATATCTAGGCAGCAGCACAACAAATGGAAAGCTCAGTGTACTAACCAAAAGGCATAATACCCCTTGTGAATGAGCCAAAGCATACACTACCTTTTCCAATTTAATTCTTTTTTTTTTTTTTTTTTTTTTGATATAGCGTTTTCTGCTCTCTCTTTTTTTTTTTTTTTTAAGATTTATTTATTTGTACATACAGAACTGGGGTACAGGCCAGAGACTCAGGGGCAGTGAGAGACTTCACCAGAGACAGAGCGGGGAGCAGAACAGGCAGACCAACGAAGTACACTGCTGAGGGGAGCAGCGGGCGGGCCAGGAGAGGTCCGCCACGCCCTGTGGTCCCCTCCGGGGCAGGCGGGAATCGAACTAATGCGGAAGTGGCCCCAGCCCCTCAGTGCAGTGCCCCAACCCGCTGCGCCACCAGGGAGGGCCTAATTCTTTTTTTTTTTAAGATTTATTTTGTGCATACAGAACTGGGGTGCAGGCTAGAGGCTCAGGGGCGGTGAGAGGCTTCACCAGAGACAGAGTGGGGAACAGAACAGGCAGATCCACGAAGTACACTGCTGGGGGGAGCAGTGGGCAGGTTAGGAGAGGTCTGCCGCGCCATGTGGTCACCTCTGGAGCAGGCTGGAATCAAACTCATGCAGAAGTGGCTTTAGATTCTCAGTGCTGTGCTTTAACCCGCTGCACCACCAGGGAGGGCCCCAATTTAATTCTTAACATGTATTTAACATGGAATGTGGCACCTGACACAATTTCCTGCTTAACATCTTCTTTCCCAGAAATCTTCATTCCTAGGAAATATTCTCAGGCATGATCACTTATGCTACTGGCGACACTTCTCTTACTTTGAATTCCCACCACATCTAGGAACTCACTCTGCTCTTTTCCTGAAGTTGTCTGCCTTGGGATCTTTTTCAAATTATTCCAAGGATTTCTAACTATGTTCAACTCCAATGTCACTGGCAGAGAGAAATCTTAACACCTTTTGTATTCTGCATAGGTCCTAGCAGAATTGGGACCAAGCAGTCAAAAGGCCATTTAATAAATGCTTCTGAAATAATGAATGAGTAAACAAAATAAATAGACTTACTCACTACTTTAAAACGCCAACAGTCTAGTAAGCTGAAGCAAAATTATTGCTTCTGTTCCCAATGTACAACTGAAAAAGTCTACTTTGTAATACATTTTAATTTGTTTGACTTTTTATGTGTTGTATACTATCAACCCGAGTGACAAACATTTTTTGTTAAATTGTACCATCTTGCTTTGCTGCTCTTCATTAGCAGTTATGTATTTATGAGGTTTCCTATTGAGAAAGATACACAAATAGATTTTGTGTTGGGTTAACTCAGTTATCAAATAGCAATCTTAAGTGGTTCAATCTAAAATCTTCATTTTTAAGATTTTTATCAGTTTCTATCTCATCACCTCAACTATGTGTGTAAATGTGTGTGTGTGTGTGTTCCAAATAGGGAGAAATGGGCAAGGAAATCTGAAAATTAACAGAAGATCTAGGGGCAAATGAAGTAACCTGCTCAGCTAATTAGTTTGCCTGTTTCTAAAAAAAAAAAAAAACAAAAAACAAAAACTTTCTGTTATAATCCAAGTTTTCTGAGTTTTGCTGCTTTTCATTTTCACATGTTATTTTACTCCCCAAAAGTGTAGCTATAGTCACTATGTTGCCTTAGAATGTAAGTTTAGAATTTAAGTCAAAACACAGTGAAGGACAACTTGCAAACTCTTGTTGAAGAAGGATATTAGGAAAAACTGGAGTAATTATTCAGCAGGAACTGGAACTGAGTATCACAGAGCTAGCTAGGGCAGTCTTATTGCTTCTTTTTTAGTTTGGATTCTTTCAATTCCTTTCTCTTGCCCAACTGCACTAGCTAGGACTACAGTGGTATCTTTGGGGACTCAACCACAAGGACAAGAAAAATAAAAGCAAAAATAAAGAAATCACACATCAAATTAAAAAGTTTCTGCAAGGAAAAAGAAACTACAATTATAAGGAAAAATGACTTTCCTTATATTTCCACAAATATATCCAAGATGTTAATATGCAGAATCTACAAAAAAGTTTTCACAACTCAACCAAAATCAAACAAATTGACAAAAGTGCTAAATAGATATGATGACAGAGATGGCAAGCAGGCACATGAAAAAAAAACAAATGCAAATCAAAATCACAATTAGATATCGACTCATACTCATGTAAAATAAATAAATAAAAACAAGTGATGGTGACGATATAGAGAAAAATGAGCCCTCCTACTATTTTCCATATTACACTATGGAAGATAGTATGGAGGTTTCTCAAAACATTAGAAAGAGGGCCCTCCCTGGTGGCGCAGCGGGTTAGAGCACAGCACTGAGAAGCTAAAGCCACTTCGGCATGAGTTCAATCCCAGCCTGCCCTGGAGGTGACCACATGGCGTGGCAGACCTCTCCTGACCCGCCCGCTGCTACCCTCAGCAGTGTACTTCGTTGATCTGCCTGTTCTGCTCCCCACTCTGTCTCTGGTGAAGCCTCTCGCCACCCCTGAGCCTCTGGCCTGTACCCCAGTTCTGTATGCACAATAAATAAATCTTTAAAAAAAACAAAAAAACAAAAAAAAAACATTAGAAAGAGATCCACATTAGAAAGAAAGAGATCCACCATATGATCCAACAATGTCTCTCCTACACAAAGAATACAAAAACACTAATTTGAAGAGACACATGAACTGCTATGCTCATTGTAGCACCATTTACAATAGCCAAATTATGGAATCAACCTAAGTGCACAACAAAAGGTGAAAAAAAAAAAAAAAAGATGATGTACACACATGAACACACACACACACACACACACACACTGGAATACAACTCAGTTATAAGAAAAAGGACCAACATGGATGGACCAAAGGGGATTATTCTAAATAAAAGGAGTCAGAAAGAGAGAGATAACAGCAAATGATTTAAATCATGTGAACTATAAAAAGCAACAGCATAGGCAAAAACAAAGCAAAACAAACATTCAAAATATCACTGCAGAACAGAAGCTACAACTGAGCTGTGGAGAGCTCAGAGCAAAGGGAGGAAAGGACCAATGAATTATGGTGAAAGATTATGGGACTTTAGTGTTGTGTATGGTATAATCATATAACAATTGTAAAGGTATAAACCTAGACCCCTAAAACATACAGTGTGATAAATCTAAGTAACCTCATTAAACATTATTTTTTTTATTACAAAGTTTATTTTTACATCATTTTGCACATTTTTTTTTCCATCTCGATTGTAATCCCCAAACATTATTTTTAAGTCAGCCATAGTATGTTTTGAACACAGTATGTTCAAAAGTTGCACTATTTCTCCTAAACCTACAATTTAGGTTGCATGGTCATTATTTGAGTGCTATGGCTGTGAAACTTAACCAGAAAACCTATCAGATTAGGACAATATTTTCATTAACCCTGTTTGTATACTCCTGGTGAAGTCTTTTCAATGATGATTTTATAATTTTTGCTTTCAATTTTTTAAATAAATAAAAATGAGTTTAATTTAAGCTTTGCTCCTAAAGGACTCAATATTTGTTTCATGCTTTTTCTTCTAGCTATATTGCTGTAAAATTAATGTTACATATTTATAGATAAGCAAAAATGTCATTTGCTCACAAAGGCTTTTTTAATTATTTAAGCCAACTATATTACAATTACTTTAATGATCTTTAAATTTATTCTATGATTTATCCCAAAAATTATTTATTGGAATTGTGTGAAACTTCAGTCTTTTACTATATGTGATTACTTTCTACTCAAGACTTAATAATACTTAGGGAAAAAATCCAGAAAAATGGAATCACCTATTTAAAAGAGGGAAATAATTTACCATTATCCTACTAAATAAAACATGAAAAGATTAACAAAATGATGATGTTTGAAGCAATATACACCTTACCTTACTATTAAATACAGATCAAAATAATTGATAGTGTCATTACATAGTCACCAAGCTATTAAAAAATACAATTTAAAAGTCAGCAATAGAAAGAATGGAAGGAACGAGAATGGTTAGAAGTGCTACAAATTGTGCACCCTGGAAAGCAATCTGGTATGTGTGACAAGACCTATAAAATTAAGACAGTAAAAATATCTTTTTTATATTTTAACAGTCACCATCATGATTTCTGATATACAACAAGAAATGAATAAATATTTGCTAAAAGGATGAGTGAGTGAAATGGTTTCCTCTCATTGACTTGTTCATTTTGGCAAAGAGGGATACAAGAACTAACCTAAAAGGAAAATAAAAATGTTCACCACCTTACATAATAGTGAAAAATTGGAGATATTTCATATATATAAGAATATACAAGCTCGACTAAATGTGAACTATAGCATGGCATTCAAGTCATATTTAAGCAACAACAAAATATGTGTGCATGATTTAATACTGGGTGTCTTTTTAGAGAAGAGAGAGAGCAAAGTGAATAGAGCAATGGAGGGAGCTCACATGGGTTCTATTTAGATGCCTTGATAAAAAATGCCATTTACCTGATGAAAACATTAGAAAGTGACCAAAATGAAATATAGCCTAGAGATTTTAGAAATATCAAGATATGAAATAGAAAGGATTATCACTAAGAACAGAAGGAATAAGTGGAATAGCCCAAACTCTTATTATCCTGCAATTATAAAGATTTCCTCATCTTTGATTACCACATCAATACACAGAGAATTGAAAAAACATTACAACGGCAAAACTAAAATTGATCTGCTCAGAAGTTTTGCTGCACAATCAGCTCTTTGAATCTATGTACAGCAATGTATCAGGTGCTGAAAAAAAGGCATTTATGAAGAAGATAGAATAACATTGCAAATATCCATTGTTAAATGTTAGCAGTAACATTAAAAAGAAAAGTTCTGATCTTTTTCAATCATTTAGTATGTTTAAGTATAGAAATGTAGCCAGATGCCAATTTTCAGTTAATTCAATGCCTTGTTAATTCCCAACACTAATGAGACCATATGATTGGACAGATTAATTAGGACTCATTCCATGAGCTTGGGTTTGGTGTGACCTCCTTTCTAGCAATGGCTACATGAAGTAGTTAGACTCCTGAATGAAACTGAAATTCCATTAGCAAAGATAAAAAGTAAATGATTCCTGGGTCAGAAATGAATGGATGCTACTATTTACAATAGCTAAGATATGAAAACTTCCTAAATGTTCAAAAACAGATGACTGGATTTAAAAAGATGTGGTGTATACACAATGGAATACTACTCAGCATTCAAAAATGATTAACCATCTGGTCAGAGCAACATGTATGGAGCAGGAAGAAATTATACTTAGTGAAATAAGTCAAAAAGAGAAAGATATATATTAGATGATATCACTTACAGAATTGTTATAGGTAAATAAAAGACAAAACTTGTAGGCAACTCTAGATTGAGGCTTAAAGCAGAGGAGAGGAAGGGAAAGGGATCAAAGTAGGTGAGAAGAAAATAAGGAATCATTGCATTGATTCACAGGTAATTTGGTGGTAGATTAGTTCCAGAGACTGGGCTGAGGGGAGAAATCAAATACTATACAAAAATGAACATAAAAAATTTAAAAGGGAAAAAAGAAATGAATAGCTGCTATGAGGAAAATCTGTTTTGAGGATGATAAACAATATTTACAGTGAGATAACAGAATCTAAGTAAGTTTTGAGGATTGTTCTTAAAAGAATTAAGATGCTCTAGGGAGGAAATAGAGTTCCATAAACTGTGAAAGGAAGATTTACACATATTAGCAGGTATGAGGAAAACTTCAAGCAATCCTGGTAAGAATAAGAGTTACATATCATTTATTCATTAACAAATGTTTCCAAACTACTTAGTATGAGCCAGACACTGAAGAGCAATCTTGGTCATGTAAAGTGAACAAGAAAAAGTGCTTATTCTCACAAAATTTGCGCTCCAGTGGGAAAAAGAGATAATGAGCAAGTTAAACACACAAAATAATTAAAGATTGTGAAGAAACAGACTGCAAAATAGTACAGTTCCTGTTTTAGGACAGAGCCAGGAACATTAGTTAGGCTTGTCAGGGAAGGCATCTCTGAGAAAGCAACATGCCTAAAGTAATAATGGGAATTGCCAAAGAGTTAAACACTACCTGCAAGTAACATCCAGTGAAAAGGTATGAGCCAAAAAATAAGCCACTTGCCTGGTGATGATTTCATTCTGAAACATTATTGTACTAAATATGACTTGAAAAAGATAAGTCTACATGTCTCAATTTCAATAATAGATAACCTATGGGATTAATTCATGTTCAGTTAAAAAAAAAATCCCTTTGTTGGATGCATACATTATAAAACCATCACAATCCAGACAGTTAGGTGTATTCTTAGTCCCATTCTATAGGTGACTGAAATGACACTGGCTTAAGAAATGTGTTCTAGGCCTCACAGTTAGGAAGTAGAACTGTTACAGGTTGTCAAAGTCATTATGCCAGTAAAGGAATGCCTGATCCCAGGGCTTCATTAACATTCCTCCTACTAAGGAGAACATCATGATTTTATCTCCTCTTAACATATTACTTACAAGGTTGTTTAAGTCCTTTAAAATATTAAATATTTAATCAGTCCTATTACAGCATCTCCCTGAGGCAAAGAGTTCGCCTGTGTAATTGTTATGTTGGTTAAAAAGAAGAGCAAAAGAAATCTTGAGTACAAATTAACAATAATAAAACAGATCATTACATTTCATGCTTGCAGATTAACACAGGTAACTTGCTTCAAGTAAAATTATAAGGTGATTATTAAGATCAGCCTTTACATATGACCTTAGTCATTATACTTTAACTGGGTTTCCACATAGACAAAATGACCAGTCTATTAAAATATAAGGTTACCATTCTCATCCATTATTTCTCTAAATGTCTACCAAATAGTACTATAGCTGAAAAACCTGGAGGTTTTATTTTAAAATGGGGATTTTTTTGGTACGTTCATCAATTTTTATTCTGTTAACAAGCTTTCCCAATTGATTCTGGAGTAAAATAAGATACAGATTGTTGGGGTATGTCTTTATTCATAATACAAATATATAAATAGTCAAGGGAGTTTTATTCCTTTATCAGCCCACAAATTCCTTGGGATTTGAGGCCATGCTTTACTTAATAATCATTCCACTACTTACCAAAGAAACTAGAACAAACCTGAGACTCAAAGCTAATGTTGAATAATCTTAAAGAAAAGGGAATCCCAAGATGTTCAGAACAGGCATTCCAAGACATTTCATTTTAGCATTCAGATTATTTCAAGCTGAAGTCAGTCTTGGACCTGCTGTTTCTTAAGAAAATTTGACCATTCCCTTAACTAATTAAAAAGATTAAATATAAGAGGCACCTTCAAATTCTTATTTTTTTAACCAGCAATAACCTTTGTTTTAGAGAAATTAGCTATATGGTAAGACAAACATGCAATTTCAGAAAGCTAGTCTTTATGTGACTCACCCTTCTCTCTCCCTGAAGTCCCATATGCTATTCCTTAGCTCAGGAGATTCCCCAAAGTTATCTAATTAAATGTTTGGTTTTTTTTCTGCTGCTGCTGATCTGTCTGATGTTACTTTGATTGCACCACTAGCCTGAAAAGAGACCAGAAATGTTCTTCTCTATCCTTACAACCTTAAAAAAAAATTCTGCTTCAGCAAAATAAATTACTTAAAAATTATGTATGTTGGGCTCTCCCTGATGGTGCAATGGGTTAGAGCACAGCACTGTGGAGCTCTCCACAGCCAGCACAGCATGAGTTCAATTCTTGACCAGGGAGCTGACCCATATGGTCTCAACCCTCAATCTCTGGTCTGTACTTCAGTTTTTGTATGCATGAATAAATAAATCTTTTTAAAAAATAATGCATGTTATATAAATACATAAATTTTTAAATCTCTCTATATAGAGATCTATATGATGTAGCCATACTCTTTAATAATCATAACAATTTTGGGGGGGAAATACTTGAACTGTTCTTCTTTTGCTACAAGCTTACAACCAATTTTATTTTTTCCATATTGACTTCCCCCATTATCTGACCAGAAAAGGTCTGCAACACAGAGTTTACACAAAGAAGGGGAAAATGCTTTTCACAAAACAATGTCAACATTGTTGCTAACATGCCTGGTATTCTAAGCCACCTTTAACCAACAGCAGAACATTTTATTTTTTACACATTCATCTGAAAAGTCAAGCTTACACTTACTGAGATCTAGCACTTTCTAAAACCCCACTTAAAATATACCTAAAGCAAAAGGAAATATACTTAATGTCAGAAGGAGGCGCAGTTCAAGGAATATATGAAAGTATACATTTAGATAAGGATCTCAAGCTCTTGTCCTTGACTTTACTTTCTGATTATCAAGAAGCAATTTACTACCATCATATTATTTTCCAACCTCACAAAAAACTCACTTCACAAAGTGGTATTTTGCTATATCTAAAACTTATAGCCATAAGATTCAAATATATGAAACCATAAGTTTCATATATTTGTTATTGAAGACAAATACATGAAAAATATATTTTTAAATGTTTTTTATTTTCTTATTCAAAAACATGACTATATTATGATCCCTCATTAACATCCATACAAAAAGGCATCAAATAAATGTTCTTAGTCTTCACTAGCAGGGAAGTAGGTTTCTCTTGATGAATAAGAATGATTCTATTCTTCCTACTTTGAGAATTCATTGGCCTCTTATCTCTCTTTTGATGACACTTCCCAAAAGACAAGAAGTAAATTCAGTTTTCAACTGTAGCAACTAATTCAATTCATATTCATATCAAGATTTTTTACCTTCTTTTTCTTGTTATATAATTTTTCTTTTCTTTTTTTTAAGATTTATTTATTTATGCGTACAGAACTGAGTTACAGGCCAGAGGTGTGGTAGGTGTGAGGATTCACCAGAGACAGAATGGGGAGCAGAACAGGCAGAATGATGAAGTACACTGCCGAGAGGAGCAGCAGGAGGGTCAGGAGAGGTCTGCCAGGACATAAGGGTCAGTTTCCTGGCCAGAGATCCAACTCCTGCTACACTGGCTTAGGAGAGCATCATAATGTGGTGCTTTAACCAACTGCGCCACCAGGGAGAGCCCTATACTTTTTTTTTTTTTTTCACTCTTGCTGTTTTAAGTGAGCTTTATCACTTTTTTTTTTTTTAAAGATTTATTTATTTGTGCATAAGGAGCTGGGGTATAGGCCAGAGGCTCAGGGGCGGCGAGAGGCTTCACCAGACACAGAGTGGGGAGCAGAACAGGCAGATCCACGAAGTACACTGCTGAGAGGAGCAGTGGGCAGGTCAGGAGAGGTCTACCACGCCATGTGGTCACCTCCGGGGCAGGCGGGAATCGAACTCATGTGGAAGTGGCTTTCGCTTCTCAGTGCTGTGTTTTAACCCACTGCGCCACCAGGGAGGGCCAGGCTTTATCACTTTTAGTCACTTCTAAAACGCTGAAGAAATAAACAAGTAAAAAAAAAGTCAACTCTATTTTAGGAATTAAATAAACAAAGGTGAACTTGAAGGTGAATGTGACAAGGTTACCTGGATCCATGGATCCAAGCAATTAGGTGAGAATCAAAGTTCTTGTTATAAATATCAACAAGGAATTTCAACTAAAAGCAACAAAACATATCACTAAGATGTGTCACAGAACCCAGCACAACACTTAGCCTTGTTAGACTAGCTCAAAGGTTTACATATAAGCAAAACAGCTAACGGATAATAAAATATACTCAAACATATTGATTACGTAAAATTCATCAGGACCCAAAAGAAAAAAAAAATTCATTTCAAATAGGAATTTTTTAGTGTCATGTATTTAACTGTGTAACACTATTTTTTAAGAACTTTACATCCATTTTCAAACTTTAAAGCACATACAAATCACCTGATTAACCTAAAATGCAGTTTCTGATACCATGCTACTGGGGCTCAGGATTCTGCATTTTAATCCTCTCACAGGAGACAATGAAGCAGCTATTTCAAGGTACAATGAAGAATACTGCCTTCAGAGTAGCCATGACTGACTCAACCTCAGTTTTGTTACTTAGAAGCTGTGACATCAGGGCCCTCCATGGTGGTGCAGTGGGTTAAAGCACAGCACTAAGAAGCTAAAGCCACTTCAGCATGAGTTCTATCCCCTGCAGCGTGGAGGAGACCACATGGCGTGACAGACCTCACCTGACCTGCCTGCTGCTCCTCTCAGCAGTGTACTTCCTCAGTCTGCCTGTCTGTTCCCTACTCTGTCTCTGGTGAATTCTCTTACCATACCTGTGCCTCTGCCCTCCACTCTAGTTCTGTATGCATAAATAAGTAAATCTTAAAAAAAAAAAGAAAAAAGAAGAAACTGTGACATCAGCCAAGTTCTTTAATATGGCAGAATTCTGCTATCTAACCAGTTGCGTGGGAATGAAAATATGTATCCATCATTATTGTATGTGATTCTTGAATCCAGTAGCAGACAATTAGCAAAAAAATAAAGGTTGGGGAGGCACTTGTCAATCTAAACTTTTTAGGGAAAGGGGAAAGGTGTCAATAGCTAAATAAATGAACTTTCAAAATTGCCAGATACCATGTCAACAATATAAGAGCAGATTAAGAAATATGTTAATAAAGACAAGAAAACAATTATCAAAATAAATCTTTTTATAGCATTCATGACCAATTTTTGCTTATCAATTAATTTTGCCATCAGATTACAATCGAAGTCCCAGACATATATATTTTTTTCTTTAAAAAGTCAACACTGATCTGAAATAAACTTTCACTTCTAACAAGCAGAGATTGTGATATTTTGTTACACCTAAAACTATGATGAAATCTCTAAAACTACATAGCCAAAAGCAAAACCCTCAGGAGACTAATAACACTTTAACATTTCCAGCTCACATGTGAATGTTAATTTCACTCTCTGAAGAAAACTGCCAAATGGCATTCATTAAGATTAAAGTCATATTACTATGGAAATGGGAAATTTATATGTATGCTTCCTATAAAATGCAAATATTGCCAAAGAATGGGTCTCCACTGAGTTCTCTCTATACCTATTCCTTTGCAAAGTTAAATCACACCAGTGAAGCACTTTCATGAGGGCAATATAAAATCCTTAAGTAGCAGGTTATTGGTAGCAGGTACTTGCTGCTCTGGTGCCAAGATAGCCCTGCAGGTTGTTGACAATTGTATATAACCCTGATGAATGCTCATACATAGTGCAAGCGTAAGGCCCTCGCAATGGAGGCAGACAGGAAACAGTTCAGAATTTCAGAGCCTGGAAAAGTGAAAGAGGCTCCTGAAAAACACAACTTCTGATTGGTGCTGTCTTGTCTTTGGAACCAAGTGTCTTACCTGGCTACGAACCTTGAAGAATGTGATTTGCAATGGCTTTTTTCATGATTAAAAAACAATAAGAAAAGGTTACATAAAACACAGAAAAGTGCAAATATGTTTTTCCTCCTAAGCTCTTATCTTTTAATCTATTTTGGCTTCTGTTTTTTAAATTATTTTTTATTAAGTCAACACCGGTTTATAACACAGTATATATTCTAGGGGTATAATTCCACAAATGTGTATTATCACACCACAACCACTGACAAGACACCAATAATCCTTTACCATAGTCCATGAGTCCCTTTGCCCCTTTGCTACAAACTCTTATCTGTTAGCTTTAGTTACACAGTCAGATTTCAAGTGTTGGTATTTGGCTTGGTTCTGACAGTTTGTGGGCTTTTTGTTTGTTTGTTTGTTTGTATTTCACCTGAATGAATCATAAAGTATTCATTTTTCTCCTTCTGACTTGTGTCACTTATTAATTCACTCTAGTTCTGTCCATATTTTAGCAAATGCAATATTCCATCTTCTTTATAACTAAGATAACTAAGTAGTATGCCATTGTACGTGTGTGTGTGTGTGTATACACAGGTCTTTTTCTGTTCATCTGTCCTGGGGCACATAGGTTGTGACCATAATTTGGCTGTTCTAAACAGAACTACAATGAACAAAGGAGTGCTTATTTCCCTTTGAATTAAGTGTTTTTTTATTCTCTAGGTAGATATATAGGAACAGAATTGTTGGATCATACAGTTAATGAAGAAACATATATATATATATATATATATATATATTAGAAACCTGTATTTTTTAAATGTGTTTATTAAGTTAGTATTTTTAACAGGTAACTGATAAGCCATAATATTCAAATAAATTATTATTATAATATATCTTCTTGGAAAGAGAATGAAAAGGAGGCTTGGGGGAAATACAGATTTGAGTAGCAAATAAAGTGTGAAGGAAAAATTGAGGAATAATAAGAGCTAGAACTTATATAGTACTTTGTATTTACTAACTCATATGATCCTAAGGATTCCATAAAATGGATACATTTGGTCTCATCCCAATTTTATATATGAGAGAACTGGGGCACAAGGTGCTAGTAGCTGAAAAGTTTCCAGAAGTCACCCAGGCAGTCTGATCCAATCTCCCTAAAACTGCCCTTAAGCACTACACTGTTTCTCGTTCACCAAAGTATCCCTAAATACCTGTCACAGATCTATGCCTTTTAGTGCTGAATAAATGTGTGAAAATAAATAAGAGCTTTCACATCATCTGTGGCCACCACCTACTAGACATAATGACTTTGAGGGGAGAGACTATGTTATTCACCTTGTCCTAATCCCCTGCAGTAGACAATGTCAGTCACATATTATAGAAGCTCAAAGGTAGCTTGGTGAATGAATAAAAGAAAGAATACAGATTCAAATGTCTGTATGACCCAAAATCCATCAAATAATAAGGTAAAATGGGGAACAATGTGTGTAGTTGAATATTCTCTCACATTTTCTTACAGTGGCCTGAATAATGAAGACAATGATCAATTTTATTATCTAGTTTCTTCTATCAAACTGCTTGTAGAATACAGGATAGAAATTCTGATTTCCTCTGTGTGAAAGAAATGATGTAACAATATCTGGCCCTGAAGAAGCTCTAACTTTTAAAACATAGTAATAGATTATTTCCAAAAGTTGAAAATAACTAAGGAATTATCAAATCAAATGGAGTAAATAATCAGGTACATAAGCAGTACTTCTCAATCCTGTCTGGCAAAACAACCCTGTAGCAGGGAAAAGTACATTTCTCTAAGGCATAGCGAAAAGGTGCCAGATTCAGTGCAAAATTTCACTGAGGTCTCAGACTTTACCATAAAAATTACCAGTTTCTGAAAGTCACCATCTTATCATTCAGTATCTTGTGGAGTATGTGAGCCCATGTGAAAAACTAGTGACCACGAGCATGAGGCAAAGATTCTCATTTAGAAGCCAAACATTTAGAAGTAATTTACAAAAATGTTAAATAAAATAGAAATACAGACCCAAAATAAGCATAATGAAATCAGGCTAATTTGGTGAGAGATATGGTACCTATGCACTTACAAATGCCTTCTTAATAACCATTCTGATCAATCCATAGAAAGTTAAATAAATATTAAAGTTATCTGTGATTGCTCGTGTTCAGGAATGTTTCTCTTTCTTTTATGCAACAGGGAAGCATTAAATTCACTGAGGCCCTTAATATAAGCACAGCTGTGCAACTTACAGAACCAAGGAAATGTATTGGAAGCTACCCATGCCAACTCCAAGGGAAAGTATTAAAAAATTGATAGTTTCCTATGCTCTTCTCTTTGCCAAACTGACTAACAAAGCCATATGTTTTTACATGATGCAGCTCTAAGTTGGTGTCATGTCTCTCAGTCTGGGTGGCTTAGATGTCTCACAGAAACAATCATAGGGAAGAGTCACAAATATGCACAAGGGACACCAAAGAAACAAACCTTTGTTGTGTCAAGTCACTGAAATGCGTTACTGCAGCTTACCTTGTCCTGTCTTAATGCGACTCTTTCAGATGTACCTCAAACTGGGACAGACCAAGCTTCACAAACATTAAATAGATCTACCTTACTTGTCCAGAGTTATAAAACAATAACCTCTGAACAATATAGCTATTTTTACTCTTTGCACAACAGTTTTGACTAAATCAACTCATAAACTGCTCTTTTAAACAATTTGGTTTAGTTGGGTTTTTAGAAGGATGTGAACAAGCACTTAGCTGACATTTACTTTTAAAACCACTTCCACTGGTTGTAAAGAGAAAAACCTATAAAAGACTACAAAATTCACTAGTGAAATAAACAATATTGGCGGATATGCTATATTAAATATTCACATCTATTTAACTATCAGCAACTCATGCCACAAAAGCAAATATAAACCACTAAAATAAAAACATCACAGTAAATTTTATTTAACTTTCAAATTTAGCTATTTTTAAGAGCTCAACTAATGTGGGGAGTTCTATGAACTTACATTTTTTACAAAGCTTCAACCAACTATGCTACCGTATCTTAATCTCTGCACATTAACATTTCAGACTGGATGATTTCTGTTGAGTTAGTCTGTACCGTGTACTGTGGGATGTTCAGAAGCATTCCCAGCATTAGATTCCAGTAGCACATTTCTAGCTGTGACAATCAAAAAATGTCTCCCAGGTAGCAAAATCACTCCCAGTGGAGAACTTTTAATCTATTTCAATGGTCCACAAAAAAGGTACTGTGAATTCCATTTTACAGCCCCCATTGCTGCCTTACTGAAGTGACTTCACAATAGTACAGAAAGCCAACATGACAGGATTTTACTTTCATTTATTATTGCCCCAAGAAAAACAACAGAAGTTAGAAAATTAAAATTTATAAAATTAATGAAAGAATTACTTAAATCCTACCACAACATATTTATAGACAGGCATATTTATAGTCAGCAAGCCCATTCAACAATTACTGCAGGATCCCTTTGTGCTGGATGCTATCTTAGATTTCAGAAATAAAGCATTGAGGCAGATAGATTCTCGACCACCTGGAGCTTAAAACTTCACGAAAGATGCATTTTAAGTATCTTAAATGCCAGTGACAAACAATGGTAAATCTTTTGAAGGAAAGTGAAAGCTCCTATTCTAACAATGCATTGAGCTGTTTTAAGGTGGTATCTCAGTGAGCCATCTTTGAGGTCATGGCATCTTAATTAAGAACATAGGGAATTGTAATAACAATGGCTAGCACTCAAGAACTGCTTACTAGCAGTTATTTTGGTAGTTTAGGATTCTCTGAATAATCACTCATTCAATTACCTGAACAATCCTACTTCCACTCCATTTTAAAGATAAAACCCTGGGTACAGGGATTAACTACCTTGCCCCAGATCACAAAACTAGTACAGACAAACAGAATTTGAACCTGGTCTATGACTTAATGGCTAGCAGAATAACCATTCATCCTCCCAGTCTCCAAAGACAGTCAGGAAGAGGAGTCCCTTCAAAGAAAGCTGTACTGATTATTTTCCTAAGCAAAGGAGAGTGACCTTCTCATCACCAAAGAGAGAATACTGAAATCACCTCATTATATATTTATGGTAGTTTCCTAGTTAAATTAAACCTCCCAAAATACTTTCTTGGGAGAAGATGGGGGTGTAAATTATTTATAAGTTAATTAGTTATGATCAGAATTAGGTAACAGAATAGTCCAAAACTGAAATTGATGAGAGGTGGAAAGTCCCCAAATTCACAACAGCGACTTGTTCATATACTTATTTTTTATTAGTTGGGAGGTTTCACGGAATTTCTAGATTAACAAATTAATGTTCTCACCAAAAAGATGCTCTCGTTTAGCTCCCATATATTGTATGTTTGCAGTAAACTGAAGAAAACACTTAGATAAAATCATTTTCAATAACATAAAAGATTGCATCACTAACTATGATGATAACACAATCATACAAATCTAAATAATTTTGACTATGAATTTCAATGCTAATAAACATGTTGTTCTTATTACTGTTATTGTCTGAGATATTGTTGGTTTACTTCCTGCTCCACTGCATACATACATAAATTCTAAATGTTAATAAAGAGAATAAGTATTTATTTTGTTTTTGACTCACTCTCCTTAAGGATGATAATTCCTTTTTAAATTTACAATATCTGTACTTAACTGCTGGTTAGAATACTATATTACTGAAGCTAAATGCAGGGATTTGATATGCATGTCATTTGGCACTATAGGTACAACTGCTTTGGTACCAAGAATCACAAATTTATTTGCATATATGAAACACCTTACAGATGCCAAATCTAGAGAATGAGGTTCTCTGATTAAATGCATTTTCTAATATCTCTGGAAAATACTCAGCATCTCAATCCTATAGTTGAAAATGGTTATAAAAGATTTACTGGCAGCCATTCTTGACTGACAAAAAAATAATAATAATAATAATCTCTGTGTGATGATAATACAAGGATGACCATATGAACATTTAAAATAATTTTACAGAAATAACAATTCTTCAAAATCCAATGACAAAGATAGAGAAGATCACATAACCCTACCAGATAGAGTTCAATGCTGCTTTAATAAAGAAGTCAAAGAGGTAGAAGAAAACAGAGAAAAGAAAATCAGAAATATAAAAATAAAACTCAGAAAAACTAATCAAAGAGATAAATGAAAATTCAGGAAAACAAATGAGCTCATAAATAAAACTAAGGAAAAGAGATAGAAATTAAAGCTTTAAATAAGAAAAGAACAGATTCAGCAGGTAAAGTGCTCAATGAATGAGTTATAAAAATTCTAGAGAAAGCTATGGACATATAACAGACTAAACAGAATATTTAATTGTAAAGGCAGTAAAACACAAAAGACCCTAGTAGAAAAAAAAAGAAAGAAAGAAAGAAAGAAAGAAAATATAAATTTAAAAAAAAATGGAAAAGAAGCAACTCCGCAGAGAAAGACAACATAAGGTTAATGGGTATCCAAAAGAAGAGAGGAAAGACAAAGAAAAGGAAACAAAAGACTTATTAACAGGGAAACTTTTCAAACTGAGGGAGGGAACTACATATACAAGTCCTTGAAGAAGAAAAAAAATGAAAAAAGAAAAAAAGGAATTCATCTAAATGTTTCTAGTAGTTAAACTAGAAAGACTTGACATTAAAACAAGAATATTGACACCATTAGGGAAGTATACAGCAATAAAGGTCTACACAAAAACAGGAAATATTGCAAATATCAAACTTAAGCAAATAGAATAATTGAACTAATTATCTAATTTACTAGAACAAAGGAAATAATGAGTATAAATACAAAAAGTAGAAATCAAAATGACAGAAAGACCAATGAAAGCAAAAACTGGTTCTTAAAAATTAAATAAATAAAATAGGCAAATCTCTAGTGAGACTAACAAAAAAGAATCAGATAAGAAAGAGGAAAAATTATAGCAATCAGCTCAAAAGCATTAAGAGACTACCATGAACTTCTATATACCAGTGAATTGGATAAACTACAAGAAATATACAATTTTAAAAATCTTTCCATTATTTATTTTAAGATGTATTTCTGTATATAAGAACTGAGAAGTAGGCCAAAGGTGTGGGGGGGGGGGGGG
>NW_004567106.1:5624450-5663871 GCF_000260355.1 Condylura cristata | reverse complement strand
GGTGAGAAGATTCACCAGAGACAAAGTGGGGAGCAGAACAGGCAGATCTACTGAAACACACTGCTTAGGGGAGCCATGGTCAAGACAGGAGAGGTCTGTTGTGCCATGTGGGTCAGCTCCCTGGCTAGGAATCAAACTAATGTCTCAGTGGCTGGCAATAGTTTAATAGTGCTGTGCCTTTAACCCCTATGCCACGAGAAAGGCCCCTACAACTTTTAGAGACAGAATCAGGAAGGAATTTAAAACCTGAAAAGACCAAATACAAATGAGGAAATTGAAGCAGTAATTCAATGTCTCCCCCATCGCACCCCCAAAAAAAGACCAGATAATTCACTAGTGAACTAAAATTGCTCCTTCTCAAATTCTTTTTCCAGATGCATTTTACAAGGCAAGCAAAACTCTGGTAACAAAAGGACAACGCACACAAAAAAGAAAACTACATAGGCCAAATGGTGATGAACATATATGCAAAAACCCTAAACAAAATATTTGCAAACTGAATACAATAATGTATTAAAAGAATCATCACATCGGTATCAAGTGGTATTTATCCTATGAAGCAAGGAAGGCTAAACATAGGCAAATGAATCCAAGTAATTCACCACACATCAACAAAAGGAAAGAAAAAAAACCATGATCATATCAGATGCAAAGATAGTCTCTTATAATATTCAATATCTGAAAATATTCAGTATCTTTTGATTAAAAAAACTCCCCCCCCCAAAAAAAATGCGGAACATACATCAAAGCAGTAAAAGTCATATATCATGAACTGACATCATACACAATGTTGAAAAATTAAAGCTTGTCCTCAAAGATCAGGTACAAGAAAAGATGTCCAATCTCATCACTACTATTCAACATATTAGAGTCCTACCTAGAGCAATTAAATAAGCAAAAGACCTAAAATTAATACAAATTTGAAACAAAGACACAAGATAACTACTACTTGCACTAGACACAATAATATACATAGAAAACACTAAACACTCCACATAAAAAAAAAAACTATTAGAAACAGTACATTGGTATAGTGAAGTGCCAGGATACATAAAATCCAAATTTTTGTGATATTGGAATAAAAACAGACACAAAGAACCAATGTCATATAACTGATAACTTAGAAATAAACCAACCTTTATATGCACAGTTAAATTACAACAAAGGAACCAAGAGCAGACAATGGAGAAATTAAGCCACATCAAGAAGCTGTGTTGGAAAAACTGGACTGCATATACAGAAAGATAAAACTGGAACACTCACACCAATGCAAAAAATTAACTCAAATGGATTTGAGTAAACAGCTTGGATGTAATATCAAAAATCATAAAATACATAGATGAAAACATAGGTAAAACACACCACTCCATTGGTTTCAGTGTTCCCTTTGTGGACTCAATTCCAGTCGCATGAAAACAAAAGCAAAAATAAACAAATGGAAGTTCTTGAAACTGAAAGGCTTCCTGTATGCGAAAGAAATATCAGTAAAACAAGAAGACACCCTACTGAATGGGAGAAAATATTTGTATGTCATGTATCTGACAAGGGGCTAATATGAAAGATCTACAAAGAACTCATACAACCAAACAAAATGTACCCAATCAAAAAATGGCCAAAAGCACTGAATAGATACTTCTGCAAAGATATACAGATGGCCAACAGACACATGAAAAAAATGTCTAACATCACCTACGATCAGGGAAATGCAAATCAAATCCACGCTGTGAAGCACAACCTCCCACTATGAGGATGGTCCATATAAAAAAAAAAAAAAAGATAAAAATAAATACACATGGGGATTACAACTGAGATGGAAAAAGGCACAAAATGATGTAAAAATAAACTATACTAAAATACCAAAAAAAATAAATAAATACAAAAACAAACAAACATTGGCTTGTGTGTGAATAAGTAACCCTCATACACTATTGGTTGGAAACTGGCTCAGCTCTTTTGTAAAACAATAAGGAGGTTCCTCAAAATATTAAAAAGATACACATGGCCCAGAAATTCTACACCTAGGTGTATACCTCAAGAATGCAAAAATAAATAAATAAATAAAACATTAATTTGAAGGCTATTTCTTTCTACTAGGTTCACTATGGCACCATTTATAATAACAAAGTTATGGAAACAAACATGGTGCCCAACAAGAGAGAAAGTCCAAAAACGATCTGGGATACATGCACAGTGGTACACTACTCGGTTATGCCAAAACAAAAACAAACAAACAAACAAAAAATGATGTTACTTGTGCCGACATGAATGGAACTAGGTGGGATTACACAAAGTAGAGTATCAGAAGGACAAGGTAAATTCAGGATGATTTCACTCAGATGTAGAATACAGAGAACTGAAACAAAGGAACTGACAAAATAAACCCTGTGCTATGACTGCGATTGGAGGCTACTAGAAGGGGAGGGCTGGCAAAGGCAGGAGCAAAACAAGAGACACTCAGTGGTCTAGAATAAAGAATAAGGGTGCTCTGGTAGTGCTGTGGCTTGACCATCTGCCCTTAAGTCATATATACAGCTGTCAACCAAGGTTGCCTCAATTTAAAAAAATAAACAAAATAAAGAATAAAATGGGAATGGTTAAAATGAAGTTGTATTAGTCCATAAACATGATACACTGTTCTCTTAAAAATCCTCATACAAGGCCCTCCCTAGTGGTGCAGTGGGTTAAAGCACAGCACTGAGAAGCTATGGACACTTCAGCATGAGTTCAACCCTGCCCTGGAGGTGATCTGCATGGCAGGGCAGACCTCTCCTGGGCCGCCTACTGCTCCCCTCAGCAGTGTACTTTGTCCATTTGCCTGTTCTGCTCCCACTCTGCCTCCAGTGAATCCTGTCACTGTACCTACAACTCTGGCCTGTACCCCAGTTCTGTATGCATAAATAAATAAATCTTTAAAAGAAATCCTCATACAAAAAAAAAAAAGAAATCCTCATACAGAATGTTAAGTAAAATGCATTAATTAGTGTTCTGTTAGTAATGACAGAGAATAGAAAAGAATGAGTGGTCTAGTCTACATAATTTTCTATTATGATTCTAAAAGAAAATTGTTGTTTCTTTGTTTGCCTGACTACTGTTTATAATGCAGAAATCAGAAATGGCTGCACTTTTCTTTTTGGCTTTTGTGAAAATAGAAAGTTATTAAGAAGGTTAATCCAGATATCGTGAGTCAGGATAGAAGAGGTGGCTTTCATAAGAGAAACCTCAAAAAGAGAATAATGCCCCAAGAATAAAAAAGAGATCATGGTCTACTTATGCCACTACTAAAAGACTTATGACATGTAATACCTCCAAGAAGTGTAATTTGTCTGAGGTGACTACCCCTGAAACCAAGACTCCAATCTCAAAGATTTTTAAGCCCAAAGACTATGTATAGAGAGGTGCATAATAAAAATACCATATAACTCTCTGAGATCGTATCACTGTAAAATAACTGAAACAAAGAACAAAAATACTTCCTGTAATGCTTTGTTCTACATAAAATCTATGGGGCTTTTACACAAACATGAAGGGTGGGTCAGACTGTACATGAAGCAATAATTTTGAGACTTGAATTTTCGGTCAACTTGACAGGATGGAGAGAAAGTCAAATTTAACAAGATTTAAATAAAAATAAAATAATGTATATATAAAAGTGCTAATGTCAATTCACTCTATTATCACTTGTCCTGTTACAGGGCAACTGGGTGGGATTATACCAAGTAAAGGATTTTAATAAATAGCACTGATTTTCCTAACAAAACTGAGAAAGAGCATAATTTTCTTTGAATAAACTGATCTGAAAAATTTTCTTACAGGTTACCATTTCAATCAATCACACATACTCAAACCTGTAAAGTCAACTAGATGAATGGTTTCCTTTTTCAACTGCTTTCTTCTCGTTTGTTGGAGGAAACTGAGAATTGAAGAGAGGTTAGAAAGTCAGGATTCCAGGCTCCAGAGAAGGGCAGGTATGAAATCAGATGACTCAGGAACCAGGAGGAGATTTAACAATACAGGCTAAATTATGATGGGGGGAGGGGAGAATAACCAATCTGTGAGGTCAAATGTATGCAGGTAAATCATGAAGAGTACACTGAAGATCTGCTCCTCAAGATTTTAAGTATGACAATGTGGCATGATCAACCTAGCATTACAGAACAATGACTCTGCCATCTACTGACAGATGCATTATACAGAAAAAATACTAAAAACCAAATTCCATTAGGAGAAAGTTCATAGGAAGTCAAACTGTCAATGGGAACAGATAAGAAAATGGATTGTAGGATTACATACAAGGTAGAAAAACAGATCATCTCCCCCACTAGAGAACTATACTTACTAGGGAAATAACCATTCTCCTGCCACCTTCATGACCAGAGTTTGAAGCTCAGTTTAGATTCAACTAGAGAGACACTCTATACTCACAAATGTATGTGTATACACACATGCACACAGTATATCATTAAAACATGGCCTTACAACTAAGCTGCAGGGGCCCTCCCTGGTGGTGCAACGGGCTGAAGGGCAGCACTTGAAGTTGGCAGCAACTGCCTGAGCTCGAGTTTGATGCCTGGTCAAGAGGTGATCCACAAGGTGCAGCAGACCTCTACTATCTCACCCACTGCTCCCCTCAGCAGTGTACTTCATCAGTCTGCCTGTTCTGCTCCCCAATCTGTCTCTGGTGAATTTTCTCACTCCCTCCCCCCACTGTTTGGCCTGTACCCCAGTACTGTATGCATAAATAAACAAATCTTTAAAAAAACTAAACTGGAAAACTGTCCAAATCACACTATGTCTGTCTGTCTGTCTAATCTACCTCATGGTCTCTTTACTCCTCTGGCTCCAGCTTGGCTAGTTCCTTAGATGACTTCCTGGAATTGCTTACTAAATTGCTCACCACACCAAGCATAGATTTTCTGATTACTTCCAGTTTAACTTTTCAAATGCCATAATTACTTCAAGGAAAATAACCTTTTGTGGTGGAAGCACTTTCTTAAATCCCTTTTCCTTTCTACTGTCTTTGCTCAAGTTTATGCCCTCTGTTTCTCCATCTTTTCCATCTCTTCATTACCTGCTAGTTCTTTAGAGGTTCCACAGGGGAGGATAAGAGCAATTTTCACTATGTTCAAATTACTGTTCTACTCTGTTTTCTGAGAACCATTTGGGCAGCACTCATGGTTCGTTGCCAAGGCAAAGTTTCCATGGTAACATCCCCAGATAGCAATATTTAAAAAATAAATAAATAAATAAAATAATAGCTTATTTTAAGTAAAACAATAAGCAATACAGGTAAAGGCCAGTCAACATTCAGATTACTGCAGTCATCTATAGATTGTTAATAATAACCTGCCAAGAGTCAGATTATTACAGAGCAATTCCCCTCTCCTGGGCAAAAAATATTTTTTTAAAAAACAGCCATTCCCCAGAAGAACATTCAAGACAAATAGATGGCTTGTTTGTTTTTAAGTTAGCTCACTATGTATTTTCAGCAGGGAAAAGTTCTGATTTTTCAGTAGTTAGCCTTTTGTACAGATGGAATTGGGTCTATTCCCGCATAATATTGTTGCTGAACTTTCAGTGAGGTTAGTGTTGAATTTTGCAGTCCTCAAACCTCTTGGAGAAATTTGCTCAGTCCTTTACTATTTTATCTACTTTCTCAAGAATACATACACAGAAACTATGCTACAGTAAATCTTCAATAGGTAGAATAAAATAATGAACACATCAGTCCTATGGCAGCTGATACTGCTGGGTTTATGTAAAACTATTTTTTTTAAGTTTAAATTGGTTTATTATATGAGTTATTGTATAATGTAATATTTAGCCATTCTGTTTAATAAAAATAAGACAATATTATACTTAGTACAAGTAGAGATTCAATAGCAATATAAATGAATATGAAACTTTGTTTCCCCCCCTTAAACTACATGTGTTTTAAATGCACAGGAGACAGCTCCTGTATGTTCATAACATCTGAATTCTTAAGTTCTAGGTAGCAATCAAAACTGCAGGAAATAACCTACTACAGTTTTACTAGCATGGCAAAATCACCCCTTTATTCTAAGCAACAAATTTTAAAGACAGTCTTAGCAGTTTTGTTTTGTTTTTTTAATGACTCCAGTTCATGCAACTTTTTCTTAGGACCTTAGCTCTTTCATGTATCTGAAATCAAGCAACACTATTATTTTATTTTTCACCTTTACGAGTACAGTACAGACAACAAGGAATAAATTGTGGTCACAGATCCATGCCAGGCACATACCCTCTATGATATTCTTTAGAAGTTCTAAAAATATAGACTCTACCAGGATAAAATTAATATGACATAAAAAAAATAAAAATATCAGAGATGAAATAATGTCAGAAGTAGAATGGACATGTGGTAAATACTCAGCTTAACCAGTTCTCTTGTGTTTGTGAGAGGAGGCAGCAAATACGTCAGAACACAGTTTTAAACAAATATCTCTGCACGCCGCACCATGGAAGATCCCCAAAATCAAGCTCCCCAAACACTGAAGTATGTAGTATACTTGATGGAACATTTCAATCTAAGGTGTAAGACCTACAGAGCACACATCTACAAAGGTAAGATCAATGTGTAAAGACAGTGCAGAAGACCGACCTGGGCTTGCCCACCTCTCGCTTCGACATTAAGAGCATCACACCCGGCAAAGATCACCTTCCCAGACCCTAAAAACACAGGTGACACCTTGGAAGGAGGACTTGCACAGAACTTCCAGACTGAGAAGCTCCTTGAGGAGAAGAGAGCAAGAGCAGGATGGTGAAGAACTGAACAGCCCCACTAAAGTGCTGAAGAACAAAGCCAAGGCACCAAGCTAGAGACAGGGGTTCTGGGACCTGAACCAGTGGCAAGCCCATCTGCATGGGCTCTGAGGCCCTGCTAGAGCAGCACCAACTAGCTAACAATGAGGAGGAGGAGGATGAGCAGGAGACAGCAGCCATGACTGGGCACTGCAGCATGACTACAGGACAAGACTGGCATTTTCCTGCCATCACTTAAGCTGTGGGGGCTGTTGGGAAAATGTGGCAGCTGTACCTCCCCTCCCCCACCACACTTGTTGCCTGTGAGCCATACGTGTTGCCACAGTAAACCAGCCAGGTTAAATGGAAACCAGCCAAGTCAAATAGTACACTTGGGAGGCTAACAACTAGGGTGAAGGACTCTGAAAGATTTAAAGAATTCAGGAGGCTTTTAATTCCCCCAGGCCCCAGACTCCTCCCACGCTGTACTCAGCCTCAGATAAAAGATAAAAGAAACTTCTAGGAGCTGACCTCTGAAGAGAGAAGCCAGAGTTGTGCAGCTGAACCTGCTCTGGTCCTGTTGCCACCACCTGAAAAAAGAACCACAGGTGGGGGCCTACTCTCTCCAAGAGCTGTTTATCTGATCGTCCATCATTGTTTGGGTGCTGCTGCCTCAGTGGTATCTCCGCCAGCTGCCTGCCAGTGCACTGTGCATTTGGCCCTTGGTGGTGAGATGGCACCATCTCAAAAGAGCTGACTTTTGTTTGGGACTTCTGAACATTGAGGACAGAATCTAGAATGAGACAGTCAGACTCGTGAGGCCTTAGTTATTTTGTTTTTCTCTTTTTGTTAAATAAACCCCATTACTGCTGTTCCCTGGCTTGGGTCATCTTACAATTGTGTGCATGGGTGAAAATTCACAGACAGTGACCTGTCCTTGGACAGACCTGGAACCCTCATAGCACTGTTTCAAAAGAAACTAGGACACAGAGATTGCTGGAAGATTGACTCAAGTGAGGATGCTGCGATTCTAGTCCCACCCCGGTTGGCACTCTGGCCCAACCCCCTGACATCCTGGAGCAGATTCCAAAGGCCACAAAGAAGGTGGAGAGTTAGAAGAAGAAGAATGCAAGCTCCACCTTGGGTCTGAGCATGGTGAATTAAGCAGCTCTCCATCTGCATCGAAACACCCAGCAAGACCTGGCAGCACCCACCAGGCTCCATGAAGAATAAGGGAGCTGACCCTGTCACCCAGATGTCTGCCACCTCCTTCCTAGTTCAGTTGGATGCACAAAGCACAGAGACAGCAAGTGAGCCACCGCCATCTGCTGATGCCTTCCTTGTGGCAAGGGCGACAAATCCAGCTCCAGCTGGTGGTCAGGGCAGGAGACCTGGCACCCGTCAGAGCCACAAAAGACAAAAGAGGAACTCGGCATGTGGACTCCGTATCTATTGTCCTCACCCACTAACCCTCCAGGTCCTCAGGGGTCCCTGGATCACGGTGCCCCTAACCTGGCTTCACATGCAGGACTATATCATCCCTGGAACAGCTCTCCGCTTCCAGCACACTACTTCACCCTCTTTCAGCCCTCAGACATCCCTGTGTTTGGGGCACATGGATGAGCCACTCTAGTGGGGCATCCAGGCACAGGCAGGCAGAGGGGCAGACAAGCTGGTGCGGAGGCTGTGAAGCAAGCAGGTCCCTCAGTCCCCGGGGAATTTTTATATTTTCTTTCTCTGGGCTTCTTGGCGTTCTCTCTTGGTCTCACCTCTGCAGTCACTTGCCCTCTCGTTGCTATCTATCTCTGAGTGACTCAGCCTCATATCCCTAGAGGCTTAGGTGTGCACACCCCATTCTCCAAGTGTCCACAAACAGGCATGCATGCCCCACACCCATACCCCCAAGCGCTTCCTGCATCACCAGCATCAAGGCCACAAATAATGACCACAGAGCTAGTGGTGTAAAAGCCTGGCTAATCCCATTTACCCTACAGCCACCCTCACAGGTGGGCTCCAGCATTTCCCACCACCAAACCCTTTGGAACCAATAAAGACTGCCAGGATCTGAGGAGGAAGCCACAGAACTGTGCCACGAAATCTTAGACCTCTGACTCTTAAAAACTGTGATAAATGTTTGTTGTTTAGTATGTTAGTTTGGGAGTAATTCCTTATACAGCAGTAAATAGTTAATACAGTCACATGACCAGTACATATATACATATATATGTATGTGTGTGTATATATATATATATACACACACATATATTTATATATATATATATATTTGCATATATATTATATATTTTAGAACTGACCTGCTTACATTTAAAGATACAGACATTCAAAAGAGGATGGTGGAGGGAATTCAAGTCATTGCTACACTAGAGTTCTTTGTGAATGAAGGGCAAGGGAATCAAATGATGCTGTTTTCCAGAAAATCACAGGTGCCACAGCTAAAACTAATAATGAGCAATTTCTAAATAATATTTCCAGAGAGAATGATCCAAAAGAAGAAAAACATGCATGCATTCTTACTCCTTGCCAGAAACCAGTGTTTTTATATTAATAAATTCACCAAGATCACAAGTGGGACTCTCCTACTTATTAAAAAAAGTCAAAGATGATCATATGGAAAAAATAATTGGGCATCTTAATTAAGGATTACAGACTGGGTAGACTTTTTTCAAAAACTGCTTTCCTTTGAGTAATTACATATTTTCAGTGCTCCCAAGTTGGCAGGAGCTAGCAAGCCAGTACCTATCAGCATAATTCCTATATATTTTGTGAGACTTATGCAATTTTATCTTCATCCTGAACAAAGCATTCGGTTGGAAATGTCAACTTAAAAAAACAACTCTGGGATTATGATAATCCTACTACCTGAGGAACAGAGAAGTGTAAGGAGGTCCTTCCATTAGCCCCTAACAAATAGAAACAAGTTGATCTTTACCTCCCAAATGAATAACTCTCCTGTACTTTGTGCTGTTAGGGATAACTAGGAGACTGTCAAGGAAAAGAAGCTACTTGTTATACAGACAAAGATACACTTGACTCAGTCATGAGAAAACTAAGCTGTCCACTAAAGCATGTAACTCAATGTGTCATAATTTTCAAAATAGCCTATAAAATCCAATTTCACCTTTCAGCAAAATATAGCTCATATTTTTCATAATATTTGTAGGCCAACCTAGTTGGCTTACAGCTGTGTTTTAGGAATAAAAAAAAAAACACTGAATTTAATTTACATCATTCTCTAGATACAAGAGCGTCATCTGAAGTTAACAGAAAAAAAAAAAGGTTGACTGAGAACACTTTTCAGATACAGATAAGTGTTAATTATATTAGGAAATGAAAGAAGTATTTCTGTCAGTTAAACTATCTGTTTTACCTCAATTATCTAGCATATATTTATAATTAGTTAGAATTTCTGAGCCAAGTATTTTAAATAACTAAGTTTACCTACTATCTCACCATCCATTCGCCCTAAGAATGGGAAGAACTATAAAATAATATAGGTTACTTTTAATTATTCGTGGAAAAATGTTAACAATGTGACAATCTGTTTTCCATTAACATAATTAAGAAAATTAGTATAATCATTTGCCACTTGCTGTTCTTTTGCTCACTTGTGCTGGTTTTGTTTTGTTTTGTTGCTGATCGGTTTAAACCAAACTATTTTATTTTATTTTTAAAGATCTTATTGGCCCTCCCTGGTGGCGCAGCGGGTTAAAGCACTGCACTGAGAAACTAAAGCCACTTCCGCATGAGTTCGATCCCCACCTGCCCCGGAGGTGACCACATGGCGTGGCAGACCTCTCCTTACCCGCCCACTGCTCCCCTCTGCAGTGTACTTCATCGATCAGCCTGTTCTGCTTCCCGCTCTGTCTCTAGTGAATCCTCTCACCCTCCGCATCTCTGGCCTGTACCCCAGTTCTGTATGAATAAATAAATAAATCTTTAAAAAAAAAAAAAAGATTTTATTTTATTTATGCATACAGAACTGGGGTACAGGCCAGAGGTGCAGGGGCAGTGAGAGGATTCACCAGAGACAGAGTGGGGAGCAGAACAGGCCGACTGGTGAAGTACACTGCTGAGGGGAGCAGCGGGTGGGTCAGGAGAGGTCTGCGGAGCCTCCAGAGCGGGGATCGAACTCATGCTGAAGAGGCTTTAGCTTCTTAGTGCTGTGCTTTAACCCACTGTGCCATCAGGGAGGGCCCTAAACCCAATCCTATTTTATAACCCAATCCTACCTGGTAATAGTTTACTTCACATTAGTGATTTGCATTTCTCTAAGAAATGATGATCAAATATCACACGGGTTAGAAAACTAAAAACCAAGTGAGCTAGTTTTCAATTAGATGGCTAGATTATTGTGTATAAAGTTTTAAACCCTCATTCATTTCAATAAAGCTAATGATAATCAAATAAATGCACATTAAGATGCTAAAGCATATCTTTGTGGTTTATCTGTACAAATGCTACTTCTCCTAGAGCACAGTAACCAAAACCTACTTTAAATAGCTATACATTAACTGAGCACAAATTCTACATAGTAGCTTAGTACACTCAGTTCTGTAATTTATTTCTAATACAAAAACTCATTCTGGAGGAAGAAAATCACTGACAAGTAGCCTCTACACAAACATAAAATTGAATAGACTAAAGGTTTTTATTAGTCCAGTGACTTTTTCCTACTAGAAGAATTTCTGCATTTCATAAAACTACCCTACCTTATTTATCTAAATACTGTTATGTTTTTGAAAATTTATGTTGTCATTTTAAATGAAGGATATGTTTAAAAAATGCAGCTTCCTGATATTACAATGTGAAAATTTTTGTTCCATAATTGCAGTAGCAAGTATGTGTATGTTTGCAACTGAGAGAAAAATAAATAAAAATTTTTCAGAATTGACAAATTAAATGATACATCTGTCCAGACAAGGAAACAAACTGTTGGAAATGGTGGAAATGTTATTATTTACTACAAAGCCACATGACTCATTTTGCAATGCCTGTGCTTGAGGAGGAAAGGGACGAAGGAATGTATTAATTATACATGATGAATGACTGACAATTCCTCAGTGTTAGGATGAAGATGAAGGTTTGAAAGATTTTCCTGGGAGGCTTTGTGCCATGCTATAGGTGGATACATTTTTTTTTATATATATATATTTACCTTTTTAAAAACTCTTAATAAATATGGCTGAAACACATTATAAATTTTGATTTATACACTCATACATACATACATATATAATCAGTTGTTCTTGATGTCCCAGAGCCAATCTCTGGGTTTCTACAAGAAGAATGGATGGTCCCCACTTATGTATGGACCTACGGTAACCTAATGATTCTTTCTCTCCTCATGATCTAGATGATAGTTTACATCCTGTTTAGTGTTTAATATCTAAATCAAAAAACATGACATAACACATTGCAGTAATACTGATGCATAAAATAAAGTTATGATTATAAGAAATGGCAAAAAAAGAAAATTAATATTTGAAAGTGCATTACCCCAAACTTCCAAAATATTGACCTTTCTCTTAATATTTCACCATTATAAAACAATTAAACTTAGTCATATAACTACTTTTACAAAGGCTATAAATTTGAAATATCCCAGAGTTTTTGCCATAATTACATATACCAAGTGCTCATAAAACAAACCAGGAAACCTAAAATTCCCAAATTAGAGCCCATCTCTTCTTCCCTCCCTTTGTTTGTCTTCATATTTATATAACTTTAGCGAAACATTTTCAACCCTTCATATGTGTATATGCTTCACTCACCCTCTACCAAATATTGGTAAGATTTATCTATAACCAGCAAATACCCCAAATAGCCAAAACAATCCTGAGAGAAAAGCAAACTGGAGGTTTCACTTTCCCTGTCTTCAAATTATACTACACAGCAATAATAATCAAAACAGTATGGTATTGAAACAAAACACACATAGACCAATGGAATAAAGAATCCAAAAAATAAGCCAGCACAAATACCAATAGTTAATTTTTAATTAAGGCACAATGACAAAACAGTGGAGAAAAAAAGCCTCTTTAACAAATGTTGTTGGGAAACATGGACAGCAACTCACAGAGGGGAAAAATAGAAAATAAACTAAATCCCTACTTAAACCCATACACATAAATTAAAAACGGATTAAAGATTTGGAGGAAGACTATAAAACTATAAAATATCAACTGAACTTAAAAAATAACTATCCCGTTCCTTATGGTCTTGCCTCACATTTCAGAGAGCACATTGTAAATATAGTGATGGATGTTTCCAGTAGAGATAAAAATTGACAAAGAAAAACTAGTCATTCTGAGTTACCAGGGATATTACAGGTTGTCCTTTATATCCTTGAATGTAACTTCCTAATACAGTAGACTGTAATATACAGGATCCAACTCTCCACATTTTTTGCCAGAGAGACTGTTCTTTGATATAGATAGCTGAACTAATCTGAACAGAATATATGATGCTGAGATAGCTCCCTTTTTCTTCCCTTACCCCAGCATACCATGTGCACAATTAATTCATCACCAGCCACCACAGCTCTCAAAGAGAATGATTCCAGGAAAATAACAGAATAGTCATAAACCAGGTGTAAAAGCAATGTAATTACTTCTTGTCTTCAACCAATTTTCATCTTAATATCTTAAAGCAGGGACCAGAACTTACTCTATTTGGGAACTGCAATGTGCAGCACAGACCTGAAATGTAATAGGTGCTGATAATTGCAATCTAAATTAATGAACTTAAGTAGCTACTTATAATATCTACTGAAGCCTATGTAATACATCTAGATCTTAAAAACCTAAATAGAATTGTTTCCATTATGTGTAACTTGCCCAAGGGAGATGAGAACACACTCATTTTGGCAAAAACCTAGGAACGGATGCTCCTCCTTCAGGCCCACAGGGATAGCTGATCCTAACAATAAGAGGTGAGTTAAGAGGGGTGGGGGTAGGTCAGTTCAGAAGAGAAGAGCAGGACTTTCCATCAAACATGCTTGCACCAAGGACTTGGAATTTTTGTGACCTGTTCTGAAAATGTCTCACAACCCCAAGCCATGCCTGCTAATCTGCCACTTGGAGGGTAAACAGAAAAGCAAGCCCAGGTTTTCATTTCTTCACTATCCGGGGTATGAAGAACACAGTATAGCTAAATTTAGAGCTGCTGCTGCTGCTGCTTCCATGACAGAATCCAAAGCAAATTTTTACCATTCATTTTCAAGTACATAAGAACTTAAAGCTCTCTCTCCTTTGTTTTCTAATATCACTATGCAAGTGTTTCCCAACTAACTTACACGTGAAAGTTCAGAGAGAATGAAAAAATAAGGCAAAATAGCTGATGAGCACAGTGGGATTTTTAAGGGATTTGCTTCTCACCCCTTGTAGTGGCAGCAAGCACAGGGCAGGTTCACCAGTGCTTGGGTCAGAGAGTCCTGGAGCCAGAGACAGAGTTTTCAGGCTTTATTGCTCTCTTAGAGAATCAGGTATACAGACACACCAGGCAGAGGCAGCCATGGGGCCTGGGGGGGGGGGGAAGGGCATAGGAGGCGGACAGCTGAGTCCCCCAAATCCCCAGCAATCTTTACTCTTTCTCTGGGCTCTCTCTGGCATACTCTCATGGTCTCACTTCTGTAGTTACTCATCCCCCGTTGCCATCCTTGCCATCCTCCATAGTGAGTAATGCTGCCCTGATAGCCCAGTCTCCAAGCTCAGGCTTGCATACTTACACACCATGCCCATGCATCAGGCACTCGCGCCCCATACCCAGACTCTGCCCTCCCAAGCACCTTTTGCATCAACAAGATCAAGGCCATAGGTGACAGCCACAGAGGCTACTGGTGTGAAAAGCCTGATTAAATCACATACCCTACAACTCTTACTGCGTTTACACTGGTCAAGGTCATGTGTTTTTGTTTTGTTTTGTTTTGTTTTTCCCCAAGAGGTCTGCATTTACACATCTATAATACATTACACATCTATAATACATTTCTTAATAAATTGTTACAGAATTATTTCCCAAAATACCACTTTTACTTCCCTGAGATTCCTTTGGTAGGTGCATACTTAGGGCACTACTTTTACCTAGGATCTGGTAGCAAAAGGCTCTGATTATCGGGGAAACCCGCCTTCTTGTTCCTCTCCTCCATGAAAATCAGCTGGAGACAAGATTGTTAACGCCAGCTTTTAGGAAAGCACCAGAATTCTTCTACTGAGAAACTATACCAGAGTAGCCTGCTTGATTGTGCACCTGAGCTCCCTTTCAGAACTTCGTTAACAAACCAACCCTCTTACAACACATTTTATCAGGAATAAATGAAGACTATGGCACATTTTGTTTTGTTTAAATAACAAGATATAAAAAGCTGTTTGGATGCCTGGCCTTAGACTGTGCTGCTGCCTCATGCCTCACATTCCAGTGATACACATTGCTCCTTTTTTTGGGGGGGGGGAGTGGCAGGCACAACAGATATGTGGGGCACCATGTGTACACGCTGCACCAAGTGCTTTACAACTTCTTTAATCTTTACAACCGCCTGAAGGTAGGCTCCTTTTGTTATCTCCACACTGAAAACCGAAGCTCAGAGAGGACCTACTTACCCGAGGAGAAACAGGGTTCAAACTGAGACCATTCCGAATTCCGTGTCTGGATCCTAATCGTTCTACTGAAAGGCATCGCTCAGGGAAAGAGGGGGCGGGGTGTCTCTCCAACCCCAATGCCTTGGGGTCATTAAGTCTAACACTGAAAAGCCAATCTCCCAGGAACGTCTTTCCTCTTTAAAAAAAAAAAAAAAAAACTCATGAGCTGTAGCCGGAAATGTACGTCAGGTATTTCTCTGAGTTCACAATCAGTTACTTAGGCTGACCTCTGTCTCAGCCCGAACACACCAAAGGGCCTCCAGAGCAGCGGGGGTTTGCGCGCCACACTGCGCGCGGGAGGAAGAGCGCGCTTCATCTGGTGCTCCTGCGCCACCTAGAGGCTCGAACCGGGAGCAACAATGTGCCGGAGTAGGTCAGGAAAAAGGAGATTGAAACCTGCTGCTGCATCAGCCCTTTTGAGAGTTTAATCGAGTTTCGACTGAGAGTTCCGTCTTTTCCCTCTTGTAAAAACTAAGTTGCTTTCTCCAAAACTCTTCCAACTTAATATAAAAAAACTAGTTGGCGGGCCTTCCCTGGTGGCGCAAAGGGTTAAAGCACAGCACTATGAAGTTATCAGAAGCTACTGCAGGTGAAGTTCTCGCCCCAACCAGGGAGGTGATCCACATGGCACAGCAGACCTCTCCTGACCTGCTTGTTACTTCCCTCTGCAGTGTATTTCAGTACCTCTGATTGTGACTGTTCTGCTCCCCACTCTGTCTCTGGTGAATTCTCTCAACGCCCCTCCCCCCACACACACACACACATTGCTGGCAGTTCTTGTATGCATAAATAAGTAAATCTTAAAAAAAAAAAAAAAGCAGATTGCTTTTAAAAAACAGAAAAACAAAGACTAGTTGGCTTCTTTTTATGACGATGACTAAGTTTGATAACAACGATCATGAGAGAAAATAATTAAATAATTCTATTGACTCTTTAGGAATATATGCACTGCTTTCTATCACAGTGATTTGATTATGTGAGTTTAGCTTCTTCCCTCTTTGAATTTCCCCAATATTGGAATATTCATATAAGTTGCTAGATGTTTTCAAATAGCAATAAAAAATATTTTTCAAATACCAGTAAGAAATAAAACCAGCACGACTTCACTTTCTAATCTTTGCCTTACTGAAAAATTTAGAGAAAAAAATTGCTAGTGGATATTTTATCTGATCACTCATTATAATGATAATGATAAGACAACTATCATTTATTGAATCCTACTGAGTTTAGTTTCATATATTCATAAATTATTTCTAATGCTATAACAATCTGAGAGTTGTTGGTATCATCATTTTAGAAATAAACAGGCATAGGAAGCGATAAAGCTGGTAAATTATAATCAGTAATTGGTGAAACTAGTACTTAAAACAAGATTTCAAAATGCCTTCTTTTACTCGAAATTGTGTTCATTTGAAAATAAAGAGAAATAATTTATCCAAAGTGGTAAGACCTCTAAATATTATACATTAAAGATTATCAATGAAATTAATTCCTACTTAAAAGGAACGTCATCAAAATAGGATACTTTGAGACTATTACTTGAGCAACTGCCACTGAAGATGAAATGCTGAATCTGAAAAATAACCCAGAATAAATATAACAGAAAAAAAAAAAAAAAGATGGGAATGGAGAAAACAGAGGTGGAGGTGAGAATAGTTTAATAAAATTATGTGATGTTAAGAACTTTAAAGATAAATTCACTGCTTTTAGGTTCATAGGCAAGTAGCCTGGTTCTAGATGAAGAGTTGTACCACAGTATCCTCCATTCTGTGGTTCCTGATTCTTTTGTAGAGAGGGTTTAGATGTTCCTAAAGAACACAGGCCAAGGTCACAATGTCTACATCTCATATCCATTTCCAGGTTCTTTTGGTTTCTCCAGAATCTATGAAAAGTTTTCCTTTTTTTTTTTTTTTGCTGAGATTTGTATTTTGTGACATTTAAATCATTTGGAAATACTTCAACAAAAATGTGTCATAAATGTTGAATATTTAATGTCCTGGGAGTTTTTTTAAAAGCACATATTTATCATTTGACAAATTCTAATATATTCCTGTCTTGCTACTTCCAGATGAAAAAGAGGTAGCCACAAAAGGAAGAAGGTATAATTATTTTTGTTAGTAGTATATAAATTCTCATCTACTTTTGAATTGTAAAAGTAACATATGGTCATTATGATTTTAGAATGTTAAAACTAGGAATGTAAATATCATCTATTCTAATCAGCATTACATTTTTCACGGATGAGAAAGCTGAGGTACGCAGAGATGAAGGAACTTGCCCAACACTCAAAGCAAGATAAGAGCAAGTGATTGCCAATCTTCTCCTTTGATAAAGTATAATATGAACCATTCATGCATAATCCTTCCTACTCACACACAATGTAGATACATTTAATGAAGACACCAATGTCTGTGTTTGTCAGGTTATCATAGACAATGGTAGATGCCTAAAACAATACATGGCCAAAATAGGCACTTAATACATATATATTGGTTAAATGTTGAATGTTTGTCTAAATATATTTATCTGTTGGTATATGCTGCATTAGCCTTAGAAGAAAATGCAGTGGGGAAGATGGATTCAACAGGATAATATTTGATGATAAAACCCTCCACTTTTTATTCATCATCTGATGGAAATAGGAGAATTCCAGATTTGCAATAATGAAAAAGATTGTCCTTTAGTCATAATTCCAAGGAAATTTGACAAGAAAGGTATGTGGCATCATGAATAAAGACAAGTGAATTAATAAAAGCATTAGATATAATACAGAAATTATCAGAAGAACATACAAATTAGTAGTCATGAAAGTTATTTGATAAATATTAGGTTCAACCTAAGAATAACGAACTTCACAGATTAAAAACACTCTCTGAGCCATCAACCTTGGCATCTAGACCCAATTGGTGGTAGGTAGAAGGTCCTATGTGGAATTTGCTTGCTGAACAGCCCTATATGTCTTTATATTGAGTAATAATCAGAGTCCAATGGGTGCAACAGCAGGAATTCAAAAAATCCAATTAAGATTGAAACATAGATCACAATCTCATTCATACAAAGAGAAATACAAATTGAAACCACCGTTTTACCTATGACATGGTTAGAATTTAAAATTGTGATTTTAATTCAAATAAAATGTTGTTTGTCAGGCACTCTCATATGTTGCTGTTAAGATTATACTAAGATTATGCAAAACAATTTTCCAATATCTAGAACTGTTCTATATCTACCATATGACCCCATGAGTTTCACTTTGTGAATGTGTCTTACATATAAACTTGTACTTGTCCCCAAAATAATGTGTTCTTCTGTAAAGGAGTGGTTCAATAAATTATTGTGCATTCATGTAATGAATAATATTTATAGCTATAAGACAAAATAAGCAAGTTCTCTGTATGTTACTTTGGAATGCTCTCCCCCAGAAAATGAAAAGTACAGTGTACTGTACACTATGTACAGCATCTTTCCATTTATATGTAAAAGAGAAGAAAAGATATTAGTATTATCTTGTATGTAAATGCATTGAGTTCTGGAAGGTCACATAAGAAACTAACAGCAGTAGTTAAGTGTGGCTGAGAAAAGATACGAAACAGGCAGATGGGAGATTATAGTGGGAGGGATGCATGATTTTTATTCTGCACTTTTCTATTTCCTTTTAGCTTGAAAAAAAAGAAATTATATTTTACTTAAAAAAGAGAGAGAGAGAGAGAGTGTGTGAGGGTGGTAGGAGAAAATAACTGCACAACCTAACATGCTTAACAGAGAACCTGTCATGATGCTCAGACTTGATGTGGGGCCGCTCAATCAGGAGTCACAAGCAGGCCAGTAACTTTAAGGTCACAAATCCTAGAGTCTCCCTTTGTTGTAAGAGTTAAAGTCTCAGCTCTCTCAAGCTTTCACCAGCTACTATGACCTGAGTTCAATCCCTGGCCAGGGAAGTGACCCACATGGCACAGCAGACCTCTCCTGTGTTACCCACTGCTTCCCTCAGTAGTGTATTTCAATAGATCAATCAGTTCTGCTCCCCTTTTGTCTCCAGTGAATCCTCTCCCCCAACACACACCTCTAGCCTACACCTCAGGTTTTGTATGCACAAATAAATAAAATAAATCTTTTAAAAAACAGCACAAACCCTGAAGGGCCAGAGCAGACCCAGAGAAAGCCAAACTACTGCATGTTCTGTGGAACCCCAAGACTGAGAAGGCAGGCTTCTGTAATTTGGGGAGGATTCTAACTTCTAAAATGCAGTTTGATAGAAAGCCCAGATGTGGCTACTTTAAACCCAATAGGTCTTGAAAATACCTTTTCCTTTCAGTAACAATGTACTTACTCCAGGTGGATGAGATGAGAAGGGATTAAATAACCCTTGTAAATGGCCATAAAAATTAAGGTGACAGGGTGTCCTCCCAAGAACCAATGCACACATACTCTGGTGTATGTATAAAAGTCTAAGCATAAGGCTGATTGTTGTAAATCCTAAAGCCAATATATTCTCAATCTATTTTTATTTAACTCAAGAGAAATATAAATATAATCTGACTGAAAAAATAAAAGGGATAAAAATATATACATGAAGATTCGTTGACAGAAGCACATTAATAACAATAATATTACCAATCTATATTTGGATACTGAAAATAAGAAAATCATGTCAACAAAAAAATGAAAATATGACTCTCCATTGTAACACTATTGAGAAAAGGCATAATTTTTATTCCCATGGTCTTTGGCATTGTTAGGTACGCCTAGAGACTTCCCAAGGTTGTTGACAACCTGTTTTTCTCTAAATATAAATATCATTTTTCTTTTCTTGAAATGAAGTCAATATGAGAACTCAATCTACACTTCAGTTACTTGAACCATAGTTTTTAAAACATGCCATTGAATTCTGTGGCCCTGAAAACAAAAGCCCTTATAATCCCTACTCCTCTGCATCAGCAAACCTTAACACTGGATATTCCACAGGACTTTTTTTCTGACTATTATGGACTCAATATAGAATAAAGTTCCCTTTAAAAAAATATTATTAGCTGGCCCTCCCTGGTGGCACAGCAGGTTAAAGGACAGCACTAACAAGCTAAAGCCACTTCAGCATGAGCTTGATTCCTGCCCGGGAGGTGACCCACATGGTGTGGCGGACCTCTCCTGAGCCACCCGCTGGTCCCCTCAGCAGTGATCTGCCTGTTCTGCTCCCCATTCTGTCTCTGCTAAATGCTCTCACCCACCCCTATACCTCTGGCCTATACCCCAGCTCTGTATGTATAAATAAATAGATCTTTAGAAAAAAATCTTACTAGCAAATACTACTGATCTCCAAAATATTTTATATTAGCAAGTGTTGCATTTTACATTGTAATACCGACTTTACCCATGAATCCAAGGAACGCCTTTTGTCTGCATTCTCCACTAGAGAGTTTTTGCCTTTTCTTCTACCCCTGGTAAGTTCTAGAGATGCGTTTTGGCTGTCACAGCTAGGATAGAAAGAAGTTACTGTTGCTTGTTGCTACCAACATCCAGTTGGCAGAGACCAGCCTCTACACACAGACACACACAGAGAGAGAGAGAGAGAGAGAGAGAGAGAGAGAGAGAATTATGCAGCCTAGAATGTTAATAGTGCCAGGATTGAGAAACCCTGATTTTGTGTTTTAAGAGGAACAATTGTATTTACATTTTCCAGGGTAAACTTGGAATTTAGGCTGAAGCACACACATGAAGGATGCTCTTTTGTTTTTATACATTCCTGAAGTATTTTAAGAATATCTTGACACCAATACTTTAGAAAGCAATACACAATTGCATTTGTTTTGACTATGGTTGAGTTTAACGAGTTTTACTCTAAGAAACACTCTCATTTGATCACAATTCCAAGTCAAAGAATAACAATAACCTTGAGAACAAAAAGGGAAAATAAAATCGTGTTCACAGTTTTACTAATTTTTCTTCTCTGCTGCAAATTGGAACCAAGAGTTTCTTTAGCTGTGATATATATGTCTATATTGTTCTACAATTTGACTTATAATGCCGGATTACTCCCAAAACAGAACTTTCCGACTCACTTTAACATTCCCCAAAACACACTTCCTTTTCAAAAAATATCTTTTGCCAAAAACCTTGACTTTTCAATCTACGTCAAGTGGAGATTAAAAAAAGTAAACAAACCAGTGACATGAGAATCCATTGACCGCTATTGAAGTGACTACACTCGGGAATTGAGAATTGACAAGATGAAGCCAGAGGAGAAAATAAACACAGGAAACCCCAAAACTTTAGACATAGTGATTTGCAAAATAATATTTTTGGTCAAATTATACATGCTAGCAGTAACATTCGATTATTTTCTAGAGTGAAAAATCAGTAAAATTTTTATTTCAAACATGCAATTTACTACCAAAGTAACTACAAAGTGAGTTAAAAATAGGCTTTCACAATAATGTGGAGGCACCATTTCAACTTGAATTTTAACTGTGCTACTGAGTTTGCCTTAAGGTTCATGCATAAATATCGAATCACAAATCTGTTCAAAATGCATGTGACCATGCGTGATCAAAACATCTCTGTGCCCTTTGGATTTGGGGTTTGTTTGGTATTTCATGTACCCATAGCATGTTAGGGTGGGAGGGTGGAAGGTGAGTCTCATATATAGAATTGCGCTGTTTTCAAATTTGTAAAGATGCCACAGGCTGATTCTTTTCCATGACTTCTTTACCTTTTGTAGACTGGTCCTGAAAGTCAAAGAATATAAAGTTCAAACCCTAAGCTGACTTCTATGCTGTGAGTCACCTTGACAATTGAAGCATCTGACCCAGATTCACAGAGACTTCCAAGCTCTTTAATGTCCCTCTCCCTGAAGTTTGGGTTCCTATCACTGTCACTGGTCTCATTTTTATCCCTGATGGGTAACATTTCTTACATTTCTTTACCCTACAGCACGACCCTACTAGAATAAGCTGGACTCAGAAAATGTGAGCTGAATTTTTTAAAGGTCTCAAAGAGATGCATTCAGATGTCAATTAAAGAAACTTGGAAGAAACATAACACCTCTTTGCCTTTCAGAGGTCAACTAGAAGATACTTTGCAGGAGCCCATTGTAAACCTTACCTCCCCTTCTCAGGATTAAAACACACCCGTCTCTTGGTTACAGAAAACACAATCTGAAAAGCAATGATAATGACTGATTTCTTTTTCCAGCAATTCATAATTTACAAGTGTCTTTCATTCGGTCCTCATAGCCGCCATGCAAATTAGGCATTATTTGTCTTTACAACTATTAGTATTATGAATGTTGTTTCTGCTGCTGAGAGGAGACTCTAATGAACTGGCCAAAAAGAGGATTTAAAATTAGAACTGAGACTGCATCTGCTGTATGCCTTTCTTGTATAAAGTCAAACAAACCACTTTCATCTCTCTGAAGATCTATCTCCTCATCAATAGAGTTGGCCTAAAATCAATATGTCATTGACTCACTGAGTCACAGGGAAAACTAAACAATACACACACACACACACACACTTTCCCACAGTAAGTGAAAGTGTCCTCCATTATACATGCAATGCTGTTGAATTCCACTTTTAAAATGAATTTTGTTTATTTAGTTTGGCTATATGCTATATATATGTGTGTGCGTGTTTATATATATACAGAGAGAGAGATTTGTGTGTATATATATATGTATATGTATATACATACATACACATACATACACATATATGTATATATGTGTGTGCATGTTTGTATGTGTGTATGTATGTATATGGAGGTGTGTGTATAAAGAGAAGATGATTCTTCACATTTAGGGGATTTTCCCAGGACGGCAGAATTGAAGCCTTTGGAGTGAACACCGCATTGCTCCAACCAGATTCTCCATTTTCCCATCATGAACATCATCATGAGTAAAACACTAATCTCAGACCCTCCATGGTGGTGCAGTGTGTTAAAACGCATCACTAAGAAGCTAAAGACACTTCCACATGAGCTCGATCCCTGCCTGCCCCAGAGGTGACCACGTGGCCCAGCAGACCTCTCCTGACCTGCTGGCTGCTCCCCTCAGCAGTGTACTTCGTCAATCTGCCTGTTTTGCTCCCCACTTTGTCTCTGGTGAATCCTCTCACCATCTCTGTGCCTCTGGCCTGTACCCCAGTTCTGTATGCACAAATAAGTAAATCTTAAAAAACAAAAACAAAAACAAACAAACAAAAAAAAAAAACACTAATCTTCATCTGCTAGCAGGACCAGTGACGGAGAGTTAATTGTTTTGGGCTGAATGTCCTCACCAAATGTTGTTTGTGCTCCCCAAACCGATCACTACAGGGCACAGAGTTCTGGCTCCTTGCCTGACTTCTGAATAAGCTGAAGGTCAACTCAGCTCCAGAGATCCCTGGAGGATTGGCTAAAGCCTCTGTTAAAATTGCATTATAGCTCACCTTCTCCTTCTGTTCAGTTTTGCTTTCCTCACCCCTCATGTGTACTGATTTCAAGAGCACTCCCCAATAAACCACCCACTCAAAAATTTCCATTTCAGAGTTTCCCAGAAACCAGAATTTATAGTCTCCTGATTCCAAACTCCATGTTCTTGGCACAGCAGTACATGTGAGGGTGGGCACAATTTCTCCACAATAAAACTATATCTGCCTGCCAATTTATCAGCAGATCTTTAAAGAATGTAAAATAGAATCTGTAATTTTAGATAGTTGCAGGGAATCTTCAGGATCATGAAGAACATGACCTGAAGCAAAATAAAACACCAAAAATATTCTGTCTTCTATTTTGTTCACAGAGGTACAAAACGGGGTGAAACTGTGCCTTTCTATCAAGGAGCTTGAAAACAAAATTCCTAAGATAGTAATACCCCATAGATTAAGGAAACACATAGTTGCTACCCAGAATCCCCTGCTTCAGATGTCTTCTTCCACTAAAGTATATAGCTGACTTCCCACAGAGTACTCATAAGCCACTCCATAGAGAGATGTCTTTGGAAACCATGAACTTCATCTAGGAGGGTTTCCTCAGAGCAGTAGGGTGTCTTCTATAACTTCCCCTTAACTGGAATTGGTTGGTACAAAAAAAAGGACACCTGAATCAAGTTGAACCAATCAAATCCTCTTTATCAATAATTTGGACTTAAAAACAAAGGGACCCAGAAACTGATGGTCTCAATATGAAACTACAGAAGAGAGGCCACGAATGGCTGCTGCTCAGAACCTTGGAGCAATCCTATTCCAAGGTCCTAGACAGAGAATTTCTTAGACTCCAAAAGAAATACCTCCAACTTTCTAGCGAAGTCTGCAGAAGCAACCTGAGCACAGTTCTGTCACTTGAAATTCATGGGAACTTGACCACTCCCATAAAACAAGATCATGAAAGCAGAATTAGAAAAAGCCATGACAGCAACAAAAGGGTTTTAACAAGTGATAACATGTCTTTCTGGAAAGCCTCCACATCAGAGGAATCCAGTTTCACCATCACATTTCAAATAACCAATCTTTCTATCAGCTGGACCCCATGATACCTACTTCACCTCTCTCTTGGGGTTATCTCAGACCTAATCTCATACTTCACATAGTCTATCTGCATACAGCATATACTGGCCTCTTTGTTTTTTTGTTCTTTTTTTTTCAAGTAAACTCCCAGCTCAGCACCTCCCACTTAATTTCTCCTATCAGGGCCTCTAGACATCAATGTGGCTTATTCTCTTTATGTAGGTCTCTACTCAAATATCAGCTCCTCAGATAGTTTCTTATTTTCTCTCTTACTACCTCCTTTCATATTCCACTTAATTTTTCATCCTGATACTTGTCACTCTCTGCCATTACACTACAAGACTACATATTTGCTAATTATCTGTCACCCACTAGATTTTAATCAGCACTCCAACTATGAATTTATATTTTCATTCAACATGGAGTCTACGCAACTTATAAATCAATGACACAAAGAGTTCTCAATTTATATTAATTAGATGCATGAATAAATAAAATCTCAGCACAGAGGTATTTCCATTCAAAGGCAGTGTCAAATGTGTATGTTCAGGACATGAGTCACACTGCTTCAGTCCCTCATGTTTTTTGGCTTGTACACTGATCACAGAAGAACCTCCTATCTTGTGTCAATGAGAAGAATGTAGTCCGAGATCCACAAAGGCAGCTGCTCTCCCAACTAATGTCATTTCAAAACACACGTGCTCTAGAATCAAGTGGTGAGAAAGAGGTCTCCACCTCTAGGAAGGTATAAGGTCTCTGAGGTAGAACCAGGCTTCATTGGCTGCAATGCAGAGCAAAGCAGTTAACAAGTGATGATCAGGGTTGGGGCACAGGAGGGAGAAAGGAGACCCAGAATGGAAGCAAAGATGTCAGGCTAGTTAACTCTATTGAAACACCTGCCCCTACAGGTGTCAGGTATCTCCTCTAAGTCTTTTCTTTCTTTTAAACTGTTTTTTTTTTTTTAAGATTTATTTTTTGTGCATACAGAACTGGGGTACAGGCCAGAGGTGCAGTCAGTTGAGAGGATTCACCAGAGACAGAGTGAGGAGTAGAGTATGTAGATCAATGAAGTACACTGTTGAGGGTGAGACAAGAGAGGTCTGCTGAGCCATGTGGGTCACCTCCAGGGCCGGGGATCAAACTGGCACTGAAGTGGCTGCAGCTAGCTTCACAGTGTTATACTTTAACCCACTGTACCAGTAGGGAGGGCCTAAAGAGTTTTTCTAGTAACTCTGAATGCATTTTAATAACTCTGAAAACACTAGTCAAAAATGTGTATCTTCAACTTTGTCTTATTCTATAGTCTCATTCTACCTCAAAATTCTTTTCAAAGCATTTTCAAAGGAAAAATCAAACTCAGATACATTAAATTATATTCCTCGCAAAGTAAACTTTGAGAGTTTTCTGACCTTCTTTAAAGTCCACTGTTTACAAAAGAATGAGCCTAGGCAGTGATGCACCTGTCATTGCTACTTACACAGCAATGCCAGTCAACTGGTGAAATGACCTCTAAATAAATACAGTTCAGATACAGCACTCTCTGAACATTCATATTGCATAAGGACATGCTTTTATCACCAATATCCAGTGTCTTAGCACTGGGCATGAGCAGAGGACAAAAATCAGATTACAATTGATTTAGATAAGGAAGTGTTTTGGAGAGATGGAGACACACCACTGCTCAATACCCCTTTTCTTTTTATAAAGTACAATCTGAGAATAATACATGCATATATGTGCCCTTATGTTACATTCTCAGAGAGATAGATGATAGAAAGAAAGATAACTAGAGAGAGAAAGATACTTATTTTACTTTGGTTGGGGATGCATGCTGGCTGGTGATTGGCTATAAACTGCACGTTGCCAGCAACAACAAAATATTAAAAGGTACCCTTAAAGAGTGAAATAAGTGAGATTGCTTTGGAAGAAAAAAATATGTCAAAAGCCGCAAATGTGTACTACTCTTTGATCTAGTTATTTTACTCCTAGAAATTTAGACTGACACAATAATCATAGATGTGCAGAAAAATCCAGTTACAGAGATATTAGCATTGTGTGTAATCATAATCGATAAGAAATTTAGAAGGGACATAAATGTGTAACAACAGAGACTGAGCAAAACAAGCCATGACTATCCATGCAGAGAGATATGATAAAACAATTAACATATTAAAACATTCAGAGATTTTGAAAAGTAACTGCAATACAGTTTTAAATGTTAAATTGTATTCTATTTTAATACATTATGATACCAATTTATTTAAAAATAAAATGTGCTTTAATCAAAAAAATTCTGAAATACAATAACAAGTGTTATTAGTGCTTACCCAAACTATTTGAATTACACATACTTTTTATTTATTGTTTTTATGTTATTTCTCCAAAATGAGCTATAATAAATGTATATTACCTTTCAATAAAAAAATTATGTATGATCAAATAGACTTTATATGCAGCAGATGGCAAAGAAGAGCAGCTGTCCATTGCAATTAGAGAATAATTTTCATGATAACTCTTAGAGAAATAATCCTACCTTGCCACCTTGAAATGACAATAAATAACAACTCTTACAATGAAGCAGTGTCCAAATGCTACAATAGGAAGCCAAAGTTATATTAACAGTCCAAATGTAAAAATTTCCTAAAGAAAAATGCTGGCTAAATAAAAGACTTAAAAAAAGAAGGCCATACTTTTGGCAAATAGTATTCTTTGTGAGGCAGCATAAACAGAGTAAATTTTAGCAGAATTTAAGATATAAGCCCCACTATACTACCATTTGATGTATAGCAATAGTTGTTTCCAGAATTATGTTCTAGAGTCATACAATCACCACATAAAGAATTTATGGAAAAATTTGGTCCATATAACCACATTTAAAATTTTATTTGCATTAGAGGATTTGTAAAATCATTGTATCTTCTTCAAGTTTGTGACTATATCTATCTTTCAATTGTACTTCCATTCTTTAATTTCACTTTACTTTTTCTTTCTTTAATTTCTTCTTTTCCCAGATTGCAACCTCTCCCTCCCCCCAAACACAAATTGTTTTGATATTATCATATCAAAACAATTAGTATTTCCTTATACTGTTACATGGTACATTTTCTGCTCTCTGAAGTGAAACCAGAGTCTGAATTCTTATTTTTGCTAAGGAAAAAAAAAAGGAAATTGAAGTTCTTTGATTCATAAAGTCACAGCATAAGTTTATGAACTCTGTCATTCAAATCAAACTAACAGTAAATCAATTAAAGAAGAAAGGAGTCAGAGTTAAGTTTCATGGAAATAGTCAACTTTTCTTCACTTGTGCAGAGAGGAATGGGGTCAAATCTGCATTTCTATTCCAGCCTTGTCAGACAAAATGACCTACACATACACATAATGGTTTATGAAGGGATCTTGACTATCATTCTGGGGAGGAACGATGAGAACGCATTACAGTCTGGTTGAGGGGTACCAAGAAGCTATATCAGCTGTGGAGAGGACTGTTAAGCCTGTGAGTTTGTCAAAGCTGAGTTCTGTGGTATTGTTTCAATGACCACAGTCAGGTTTTTTTTCTTTTTTTTAGTACCATTTGACAATTCACAAGCCTACAGTGAATCCTCAAGGAAAAACATTTCAGAGTGTGCAAAATTTAACTAAGAAACATTTTGGTTTGGGATCCCCAAGAAGTAGTTTTTGAGGTAAGGATTTTAGTGAACATTTATTTGGAAGCTTCAAAAATCTCTAATATAGCAAGGAAAGGAAGAGAATCAGTAGAGAGGAAGTTGTTAAGCAAGCACATTTGTTAGTGTGTGCTGCATGGCAAACCTTTCCAACACTTACTCACTTTCACAAACAAGCATTAACATTTCTCACACCCCTGTGTTCATCTAGATGGTTTTTCCTGCCTGGGTCAGCTCAACTGGTCTCTCCACTCAGTTGACAGCTCTTTTAAAGCTGGATGGTCTTCAATGGCCAGACACACTAGTTTAATGATTAGTCTAGGAAACTTTAGTTAGAACAGTTCACAGCTAAGTCAGCTCTCATCTCCAATAGATTAGTTTGGGCTCCTTTAGATCTCTGTATCAAGTTGGGAAAAGCTGCAAGAAAACATTTTGCAAGTTTTTGCTTAGGTTATGCTTTTGCCAATCTGCCATTGACCAAAGTAAGTTCATGTGACCACTTAGATTCAGGATTGGGGAAATGGACTCCACTTTTTGATGAAGGTTCTGCAGTATCACATGAGAGGGAAAAGGAAAATTTGTGGTTATTTTATAACTTATCACCACTAGCAGCCACACTGGTGTTTGGAATTTAATCCAGCAGGGAATCTCTGCATGAATTTATGCTTCAGGATTAATTCATCCCACCCCAGGTATGAGGAAACTGAGCTATACTAGTCCCCATCAGTTGTTGGGGGGTGGGGGGGGCACTTCAGAGTTGTTACTACCCCAGCAATTCCTGCTACCTGCACTGCAGCAAGTATAGCAGTTCAAAAACATAACTCAGACAACATGGTGCAGAAGCTAACAGTTGGGAATCTTCTGGAGCACCCAGAAATGAGTCCTCAGTATAATATTAAATCCTATCTACAAGTGATGCAAACATCACTTATTTATCAATCAAAGTGATTCAAACCATGTAAGGCAGACATCTGCAATTAATTCATTTCAAATTCTAAATCTGCCATTTTTTTTTTTAATTAATGAGACAATAAGTGCCTCAAAAGTGTCATTTAATAGCCCTTACTATTCTGGCTAAAAAAAAAAAAAATCACATAAATATCCTCTGGACCCCATAAGCAACCATCTTCCAATTAAAAAATAACAGAGGTGGGCCCTCCCTGGTGGCGCAGTGGGTTAAAGCACAACACTGAGAAGCCAAAGCCACTTCCGCATGAGTTCAATTCCCGCCTGCCCCGGAGGAGACCACATGGCGTGGCAGACCTCTCCTGACCTGCCCGCTGCTCCCCTCAGCAGTGTACTTCATCAATCTGCCTGTTCTGCTCCCCACTCTGTCTCTGGTGAAGTCTCTCGCTGCCCCTGCACCTCTGGCCTGTACCCCAGTCTGTATGCATAAATAAATAAATCTTTAAAAAAAAAAAAATAACAGAGGTGATGGTATATGAGTGACTCGGTGACGGGAAGCCCACAGGGATTACAATTGAGATGAAAAAAAAAACCAAAATGATGTAAAAATAAACTATTATATTATAAATAAATAAATAAATAACAGAGGGCCTTCCCTGGTGGTGCAACAGTTAGGATGCAGCACTGTAAGCTGGCCACAGCCACTTCAGTACAAGTTTGATCCCCAACCTGGGAGATGACGCACTGGTGCAGCAGACCTCTCCTGTCTCACCTGCTCAGCAGTATACTTCATCTACCTGCCTACTCTGCTCCCCACCACCTCAACACTCTGGTGAATCCTCTCACCACCCCTGCACCTCTAGCCTGTACCCCAGTTCTGTATTCATAAATAAATAAAATATTTTTAAAATAACAGAATATGAACAAAAAGTCAACTTTTCAATAAACACAAATCAGTTTCAGAGATATAAGCATCACACAAAGGGAAGTGAACTATAAATTAATTTCATTTTAGACACATCACACCACATCTTTGCAACACAACAATGAGTAAATATTTTCTGAAACAGAACTATCAGAGAAGAGTAGTGATAACATCACTTACATTGCTTTGAACCAGGTGTTAATCACTACGAATCAGGTGTTACCAAAGACTCTAGTGAACACTGTGATGTTAGAAATATGTTTTTATTCATAAAATACTTCTGTATTTTGACATACAGTGTGGGAGTCAAGACCTTATACTCTGAGTCATATAAATAACCTAGAATCTTGCTTGACCACATACTAACTATGAAGCCTAAGCTGTTCACTAAAGTCTGAGTACCATTATTTATCTGTAAATTGAGGGTGATAATGTCTCCTATCCCCAAGAATTGTAGTAAGGGTCAACAATTAATAGTAGTCTTAGAACAATACTGGGCAATATGGTGAATATTAACTTAACCCCTAGGCTACCAGGGAGGTCTCAAGTTCACCCCTATTAATGGTTCATGACCTAACATTTGGAAAAAAATGCAAATGATATGTGAGATTTCAATAAGATGATTTCATGGGAAAAAATATTTTCATTTCCCTTTTTTGGCCACGCTTCAGCCCAGTCCTACCCTGTAGTGCTAGGGTTGAGTTCTCCTGTAGCACTAAGTGAAACAAGAGCCTTCTCACAGATCACCAACTAAATCAGAATATGCTGATCTCTTGTTCTGGCATCAGCTACTCAAACATTCTCAAAACTTCTCTCAGAACATGGAAGGCACTGGGGAAAATACCTCTGTTTGAGAAAATAATGACCTCTCTATAACCTAAAGTTGTGACCTTTGTGCACATGGAAGGCTTGAAACTATAGCAAGTGAGGTCACCAAGAGTTGTGAAGGGCTTCTTTCCAGCCCCAGAATAGAAACTGTGACCCCTGCCCTTTCATCCTACTTATGGCCAAATTAATAAATAGTACAGTATCTAGTGTAATCCTTGACAAATAAATATATAACAAGACTTTAAACATTTATAAGCACAAGTTTAAAAGGAGTAAATTTTTAGGAAAATGGCAGATACCTCAGATCACAAAATAACTTGAAACACTTATTTTCTTCATGTTTTGTGTACTATGTCAACTCTGTCACTAAATTCTACCTTCATTCATGATTTACATTTCTTTCATTTCTAGAAGTAGCTTACATCTTAATTCCCACATTTAGTAGGCCAAATGAGAGTCATGAAAATTCCATTTTGAAAAACAGTATTAAATCTGAATCTGGAGAAAGATAATGGTTATTGTGATTGAACAACAAGTTTTATGTGTATTTTACCATGAAGTAAAAAAAAAGAAGTATTAAAAAGAAGTGCTTGAGAATTCAAATTATCCATTTGAACCCTGCTCCTATGTCACTGTCTTATCACCAAAGATGAAAAAACACAAAAATGTGTTGCATTTTATAGTTAGGCAAGTAAAATTTATCGATTCATTCATTCAGTTACTGTCGGTAGAACTGTTTCTCAAATATTATTGATTTGTCAATTGTTAATATGATTTGGGACGTACAATTTCATACCTTCATATGTGCACATGCTTCTCCCTCCCTCAAAGCTCTAGTGTCAATACCCTGTCACCTCTCCTTCCCCATTCCTCTTACCTGCCCCCCATCTCCTCCGGCAGCTGGTATAATTTTAAGTCTAAGAATTATTGTATTATGTTTCAATCAAACAAAACTAAGTTATTCACATATTTAAATCTAAAGTCCTACATCACCACTGTTAACTTTTGTGCTTGTGGGGAGTAAACAGAGGAAACAGAATTACCCATCTTTTTCTCTTGTCAACACATAGATTCCCATATACCAATCACCAACTAGAAGAGTTCTTCATAATAAACATTCATCCATAAATAAACTGAAATTTTTGCTGAAGCCAAAACTGACAGAGTCACTTAAGCTTTGTGTCAGAAACCTACTGACTTATTCAATTGAGCAGTCAAAAATATATAAATATATTCAAAGAATTATATGAACACAAAAATTGAGAGCTTGTTAAAAGTTTCTGCTTGGCTACCCCTTGAAAACTCAAGAAAACAAGGACATTTCATATGGATGCCACTATTGAATGAGGCCTTGAGAAAACCAGAGGAACAGTTCACTTAACATGTGTTTCTCATTGACCTTGTGAGGCATCCATCCAGAATCCTTAATAAAAGAACACTGTGAATAAGTATGCTCTCTTACTGTTGAATTTGGATGGCCTTATAAGCCACTCAAGCTTCACTTTTGTGGTTAATGTGTCATCAGAATCTATTTCCAGGCATTTGTGGATAGCTTTGTTACAGCTTCCAATTACCATAGTGTATATGCCTCTCTCTCATGCTCATCTTATTACCAAAACATTCTACTCACTAAGAGAAAAGTTACTTCATGTAAGATTCATTTTCAAAGTCTTCTAACTTTAGGCTTTTTCACAGTGTTTGAATAATATATTTAACAATTTTGTCTTAATTCTAGACTTGAAATCTAACTCATTTGAACACAGCAGCTTGCCCTGCCCTACACTTCTCAATTCCCTAAAATAATTGCTCGTACAGGAAAGAAGAGTATGATTGAAGGGTTGGGGAAATAGATGTGAAAACTAAGCTGTTTATATGAATATCTGTTTTCCAATGAACTGGTCTGCTTAAACTAAAAATATTGAGTAAAGCTTTATTGTGGCACTGTCCTCACTAGAACTAAAAGAAAGTTCTAAACAAAAACAGCAAATAGGGTTTCTAATAAAAAATTCTATAGCTCTGGTATATCATACCAGTCTTTGTACTAAAAAGAAGTTGATGGGAAGTCATCAAATAAACCCAGAATATAAAGGACAAAACACATAGACAGCCCTGACCAGATGACATTACATACAAGACCAGTGAAGAAATTACATAGATATAGAAAAGCTTTCCAAAAGAGAATTTGGGTGAACATATGATCAAAAGATGACAATTTGTGCATGCATAACTTGAAGTATAAATCTTAACAAAAAGAAATCTCAACCTTGGAGACATGAAGTCCTAAATCTAAAAAAAAAGGAATACAGCTCACCCAATTTGTTCATTAACATTTTATTCATTAAACAGTTTATGCAATAGCTAAAAGGGGTGAAAGTATGTGGCCAATTCACATTCCTTTCATCTGTCAGTATTTCTAAAGCCTTTTAGGCCCACATCCAGTAACCCTTTCCAAATTATCACAAACTTTTATTAATCCAAGTGATTTCCAAGAATTGTTGCTTTTTCAACATCTAGGTCTGATTATTATTAACACCTCCTGCTACTCAATCAAGGAGAAAACAGAAAACGAGATTTAAAGAGTTTAAATCCAACAAGGTGTCTTCTATCATAGGGAGGTCTACCAGTCCAAGCAGAGAGCACACTGAGCTACAGTTCTGGGAGTTGTTCAGCAAGACTTCCAGTTGGTACAAGATCATTTAGGCAGAGCATTACAGAGAGAGACAAAGAAAGACAAGAACAAAGCCTTTGGGAGAGTCATATTAAGAATGAACAGATGGAGAGAAATATGACTGAACAACCACAGAAAAAGCAGGGGAAATCAGCATATCACAATGTCAGTGGCATTAGGGGAGAAGGTTTTAATGAGGGTAAACAATTTCAAACACCTCAGAGAGATCAGAAGAATATTACATTTGAGAATAACCACCAAAATCATATTAATACACTTTCACTAGCTTAATGAGAGACAGCATCAAATCACAAAGGTCTCAGGAGTAAGTAGTTAGGGGTAAGTGAGAAAAAGTCCTTCAAGTGTGTTTAGAGATGAAAGGAAATCTGATCATGAGCATTTTTATTTTTTTTTTCCTTTTTTCTGTTTGTACTTTGTTCTTGGTTGGTTGGTGGGTTGATTGGTTAGTTAGTTGGTTGGTTGGTTGGTTTAGGGAGTTCGATTGTTCTTCTTCTTTTTTTTTAATGGAAAACATCCAACTATAGATAAAAGGGATAGGATAAGCAAACAGAGATTTAAAATGTATCACCCTCCATGGTGGCACAGAAGGTTAAAGCACAGCACTAAGAAGCTAAAGCCACTTTAGCAAGAGTTCAATCCCTACCCTGAGGTGACCCACATGGCGTGGCAGACCTCTCCTGACCCATCCGCTGCTCCCCTCAGCAGTGTACTTCATCCATCTGCCTGTTCTGCCCCCTGCTCTGTCTCTGGTGAATCTTCTCACCACCCCTGCACCTCCAGCCTGTACTCCAGTTCAGGCATAAATAAATAAATAAATAAAATGTTAAAAAGAAAATAATTTAAAAAAAAATGAGTTCAGGAAAAGGAAAGAACTCTATAGCCATTACCCCTTCATAGAGCCTCACCTAAAAACTCAGAAGTCTTATCATCAGCAGATTATTTACTGTTATGAAAGCCAAAGCAATATAAGCAAAGAGCATTTTCATTCCCACAGAGGAAATTCCATGAGACCCTTCCCATGTGACCTTTCTCTAATATCACTGTTTTCCTATGAAATGACTCTGTGCCTTCAAGCACTCAGATCCTGAAGCTAGCGTGCCTTCCATTTCCAGTGACAAATCAAATCCGGTAGGTCAGTATATAAGCAAGGCAAAGTAAATATTATTACATTTAAGATGTGTATGATTGTATCATAATTGATGATTGGAACCTACTGCTCCTTTTGACAGAAGAGCTAATAAAACTTGCTCTATGTGATTGAAAAAAAAAAAAAAAACCTGCTGCACAAAATGTGAATAAAATGCAAAGTAATTAAAGAAAACAGGGACCTGAATCATTTTGGAAAATTTAATGTTACTTATGTCACATTGCCCTTGAAAGTAAGTGAACTAAACAACCCAGTTTTCCAAAGAAGAAAATGATTTAGGGGCTTCAGACATCTCAGAGCTAATGTAGGAGTCTTAACATTTTTTGTGCCATAGATATTTGCAGCCAGATGAAGCCTACAGACTCCTATTCAGAATAAAATTTATAAATGCATTAAATAAAAAATAGGTTTGCAAAAACAATTGAAATTGGGCTGCAATTGAAATAAAGATATCAAATCTTAAAATTTGGATAATAAAACACAACTTCTTTACTAACATATTAACTAACAACAGTGGTAATAGAGCTACTAATTATTATAACACCAACATGGTAGTTAAAATAAACAAAAACATCAGGAAAAAAAACTATAATGTGTAAATAAATGCAACAACATTAATGACATCTATTATGACATAATAAAGTATATGCACTAACACAATGTAGTAAGTACTCCTTGGCTTCTTGGTTTGGAGCCTACAGTCATAGTTGAAAGAAATTCTGTTTTAGTTTGAACTTAAAAATAAAGAATTTTTGGAATACAGAGAAACAAAACAAAGGCATGTACAAAATTAAAAACAAAACTTAAAGATATGACTGCAGAACTGATACTATTAAAGGGACGATGATGTGAACCAAAGAAAGGAGAGATCCAAAGCTTTCTTGTTAAGATTTGTAGGTGTTTTAGTAGTGACATACAATGTGGTGACACACACCTGAGTAGGTATGAGCCTATTCCCCTAAATCATGTAGTCATACATAATATACAATAATAAATGGATAAATAAAAATTTCTGCTGTGAAATCTAGGCTAAGAACCCCAAATTGTCTCTTTCACAAAATCCACCAATGTAGGGTCTCCGTGGTGGTGCAAAGGGATAAAGAGCAGCACTATGAAGCTATCTGTAGCCACTGCAGCATGAGTTCGATTCCCCTGCCATGGAGGTGAACCACATGGCACAGAGGACATCTCCTGTCTCTCCTGCTACTCCTCTCAATAGCGTATTTTGGTACATATGCCTGTTCTGTTCCCCACTCTGTCTCTGGTGAATCCTCTCACACCTACCCCACACCTCTGCCCTGTACCCGCGTTCTTGTATGCATAAATAAATAAATATTTTTAAAAATCAACAAATAAGGGAGTAATTGGAACAAGCTCTTGGAAGGTCCCAGACGATTTGGACAAGGGTGGTGACCCAAATGAAGCGAGAAGGAAGGAAAGGTGATAGCGAGAACGGAAGGAAGGAAAGGGAGATATCGGTCCAGAACACTCCCTCACCCACAAACCAGAGCACATTATCCAGGAAAAGAAGAGGAGAGAAATTTGGAAGTAACAGGAAAACACTGATTCATCTAAAAATTGTTGAAGGATAAGCAATAAAGGTCAGTAAAAGAGCAAGCATGGAAGAGGACAGAGCTACCACAAACTTCAAGCCTGGGAGTTTGATTTTAACTGAGCCCCTCCCAGCAGGGCAGAGAGGGAGCCGCAACCCTTGTACCACCTGGAGTAAGATAGGAGCCGGGACTCAGCAGGTCCCAAGCCCAAGAGTCCATTCTGAGTTGGGCTACATGGGAGGGCAGAGATGGGAGCGGTGGGTTCTAGGTGAGAGCAAACCCCACATCAGGTTCTTGTATGCATAAATAAATCATAAAAAAAAAGCAAAAGTCTACTGATATAAATGGGATTCAGCATTAGTGATTATTAAATAAATAAATGCAAACTTTTACCTTCTGGAACTATTAAGACTTCAGGAGAGATAGAGCACAGAGACTATGACTGTAACTGGCAAGGGAAAGATTAATGCCCAGATAGAGAGAACCTCTGATGCACTCTGATAAGCAACATCAAAGAAATTCATTTCACCACTAACCTGGCCCCAGAAAAGCCCTGAAGAAAGATGAGCACCCTGGAGTGCCTTCATTTATCTCAGCCCAATGTGATTTGTATTCTGTGTCCTGAAAACCCATAAAATGCAAATGACAACCTTATGTATCTAAACTCATGTTACTAAGTATGCTTCTCTCTGCAATATTTGATTAAAATTCTACATGAAAATATTTTATTTCACCAAGAGTGTGAAATAAATATTAATAAAAATATAATGACTGGAATTTTACAGTACAAACACATGTAAAACATATAGCTATTTTAAAAGCAAAATCAGGGTCTCTCTGGTAGTGTAGAGGTTAAATTCTCAGCACTATGAAACTACCACAGCCACTGCAGCATGAGTTCGATCCCAGCCAGGGAGGTGACCTAATTGGTGCAGCAGACCTCTCCATCTCACCCACTGCTCCCCTCAGCAGTGAATTTCAGTAAATCTGCCTGTTTGCTACCTGGTGAATCCTCTCACCCCTGAACTGCTGGCCAATATTCCAGTTCTTATATGCATAAATAAATAAAAATCTTAAAAAAAAAAAGCAGAAGCACAGATTTTGTTTAGTTGGGATTATTGTTGGTATTGACTGGTCTGTATTACGAAGGGTGGGAGAAGTAACCTTTGGCTGAAGTATTATAGCCAAAATGAGCATATGACGAAATATGAGGCAGAAAATAATCATAAAGAAGTAATGGTCAGTAATAGATGAGACTAAGGTATTACTCAAGTCTGAAGCTACTATTTGTCCACTTAAAGGAGGAGAAATGTATTCTCCTAACTCTAGAAGCCAGAAATCCAAAATCAAGGTTTTGGCAGGGTGAACCTATTCCATGTTTCTTTTCTGGTTTCCGGTTGCTGCTAGCAACCCTTGGTATGACGTGGCTTGGGACTGCATAATTGCAGGGCCCACTTCTGTCCTCACATGAACAACTCTCTGTGACTCAAATCCGCCTACCCTTTCTTTTATAAACTGGAGTTAGAGCCCACCCTAATCTCATCTCAAGATCCTTAACTCATTATGTCTTCAAAGACCCTAGTTCCAAATAAGGTGACATGCATAGGATCTAGGGATGGTACTGGGGTATACTGTTGGGGAACTAAAGTTAATCTATTATACCAAATAATCCTAAAGTTCCACACATTCTATGGAGACTTTTAGTAAAAGAATGAAAAAGTCAGGAACAATATAGAAGATAACCTTTTTTTAATTTATTTTTCTTTACAGATGGTAAGATATACTTCTATATATAAAAAAAAACTACACTCACAAATTTCTAACATTTGAAGAATTATAAAGCAAATATAGGGATTATACATAGTGACAAAATTGAAGTAGAGTTGATGCAGCCTATGTAGCTGAAACAGGAAGTGAAGATATTTTAGAGGTTTAAATTTGAGTAATAGAAACAAACTAGTAACACTCAGCAATCATCTCTGAAATAAAATGTAGCCAGGCCAGCATTAATCAGCATAAACCAGTACTGGATAGAATAACAGGATGAAGACAGATGTCCTTTAAGTGACTGCTATCTAAAAGGTATCCCCAAGTTGTTCATGAAATAGGTTGAGTTAGAATATGTGCATTTTGGTAAAGATTGGACACCTTTTACATGTCCTTGATTTTGTAAACTAAGTGCGAATGTATGATGATATTTGCCTTAATCCACACATCTAACTTCATAAATAGCTCCCATGTCTTCAAAATAGAAAACATATTGCCATCTAAAAAGTAATTTTCCATGCAAAAGGGCAAATAATGAACTTTTGTTCATTTAATTATTGATATGACATAGTTCTGAATAGTTATATGGTAATTTTTATTTTTTTAAAGATTTATTTATTTATGCATTCAGAATTAGGGTACAAGCCAGAGATGCAGAGGCAGTGAGAGAATTCACCAGAGACAGAGTGGGGAGTAGATCAGACAGATCGACGAAGTACACTGCTGAGGGGAACAGCGGGGAGGCAGGAGAGGCCTGCCACCCCAGGTGGATCACCTCTGGGCAGGGGATCAAACTCGCACTGAAGTGGCTGCAATTTGCTTGCAGTGCTGTGCTTTAACCCGCTGTGCCACCAGAGAGGACCAGTCCTTTTTAGACTTACTAAATAAATTAATACTGTCTTTCTAGAAGGACCTGTCTCTCCTCTGTAACTTTCATAGAGCTAAGCACAACTCTTAATCTAAAGTAAATCCATGATCAGGGGTATAGAATGTACCACCTAAGAATGTGGTTATAACTGAAGGGATCCATGTTGGCTAGACACTGCTCACTA
>NW_004567106.1:5618432-5623285 GCF_000260355.1 Condylura cristata | reverse complement strand
TCTCTCCCTCTACTCCCCTCAGCAGTGTATTTCAGTCGATCTGCCTGTTCTGCTCCCCACTCTGTCTCTGGTGAATGCTCTCACTGCTCCTGAACCTCTGGCCTGTACCCCAGTTCTGTGTGCATAAAAAAATAAATCTTTAAAAAAAAATACAATATAAAGGGACAGTGTACTGAGACCAGAATAAAAAGTAAATAATTTATAAATATGCAAAAAGGTGTACAATGTGCAAACATCTTAAAAGGGACAAATGTTCAAAGCTGGTGAATTAAGGCATTACTGGAATGTTGTCAATACAACCAAGAGGAGAGGGATAAATTGACTAGGAAAAGATGTCTGGAGGAGTGAAGTCTTTATGAAGTTAGTATACAGTAGGATCAAGGGTATTTCTGCAGGGAATGGCCTTAAATAGTGTGGCAGAGTGTGTGAGCATGAAGATGGCCAGGTCTTAGATCTAGTGATAGGAAAATTAAAATGTGATGATAGGATATGAGTGAGAGGGAAAGAAAAGTAAAGATTCAAGGAATCATTTAAGGAGCTATGAGTCTATACATGTAAATCAGACACAGTGTTGTAAGCCAACATTACCTAAGAAAGAAATTAATTACATTTTTTAAAAATTAATTACATTTTAAAGAGTCATTTCAGAGAGTTAGAAATTGATCTGCTTGCTAGGTACCATCAGATGGCAATTAGAAGTATTTCTTTCTTTGCCATTGGTGGTTGTGACTTTGAAATGTCTCTAGTCAACACAATTCTTTGACTTTTTTCTGCACTCATGAATTTTTTTGAATGGAGTTACAAAGTAAGCAATTGGTTTGATGAAGCCAGGTTGAGACTTTACCAGGCAAGGAAATATGGTCAAAAAGATAACCAAGGGAATCCAACATGCATTTTCAACAAAAAATGATAATAACCGTACGTGAAATCTCAGCTGCAAGAGGTTAAAAAGATGGGTGAGACAAAAAAAAAAAAAAAAAGTAACAAGGGTAGGAGTTTGGAGATCTTGATGAAGTTAGAAACTTACAAGAGTAGAATAAACAGTAAGTGAGCTGGGTGAAAAAGAGAAAACAATCAGAAAATGAGATGTTTAAAATGAAAGTGCGGCAGTTGTTAGTAATGAAAAAGTGTATGTGGTGACATGAGTAGTATCTAAGGAAAAAGGAAGGTGGATGGAAAGATCAAATCAAAATTGTCTTTAAATTTTTCTCATAATCATTTTAAATACCAATAGCACTCGGTATTATTGGAATATATTAAACATAATTTTTTTCTGGATTATCAATATAAATATTAATTCTATATGATATATATGTATAGATGGTTGGCTGGCTGGCTCGCTAGATAAATGGCATAATACCTTTACTATGTCCTTAATGCTTCTGCTCCTACAGTATGTTCTCCCAGACATTTGTTATTTGGTGCCCTTGAGTCAGCTTTTTAGGAGAGTTTAAGGGTCCTCCATGGTGACAAAAGCATAGCACTGTAAATCTAGCCACAGCCACTTCAGTGTAAGTTCTATCCCTGGCCAGGGAGGTGACCCACATAGCTAAGCAGGCCTCTCCTGTCTGCCCTCTGCTCCCCTCAACAGAGTACTTCATTGATCTGCCTGTTCTGGTGAATCCTCTCATTGCCCCTGCACCTCTGGCCTGTACCCCAGCTCTGTATGCATAAATAATAAATAAATATTTTTATAAGAGAAAGAGAGACCAATTTTAAGAGCATTTAGAGAATTTTTTTCCTTCTCTCCTTGTTTGTTCCTTTTGGGAATGTCAGCCTGAAAACTGGACCTTCTAGAAATAACTAAAACATTCCTGGATGGAGATCCATACAGGCATAAAGGCGCATCTACAAATGAAGTCCACAAACTTGTGGAAATTCATTCAGATTTTTCAAGTCCTTTACCTGGCTTCCTTTCTGTGCATCAACCAAGGCTTTAGTTTTTGAAGAAGCAGAGGACGCACCAGGTGGGCAGACATCAGTCCCACCAAAGGGAAACTATCAAGAATATAACTCTAATTCTCAGCAAGTGCATTCTGCTGAACCCTAAGAAACTTCTTTTCACTATTTAAATTTCTTATTAAAAAGTTTCTAGAGTTGGCCCTCCCTGGTGGCGCAGCAGGTTAAAGCGCAGCACTGAGAATCTAAAGCCGCTTCCACATGAGTTCGATTCCCGCCTGCCCCAGAGGTGACCACATGGCGTGGCAGACCTCTCCTGACCCGCCCGCTGCTCCCCTCAGCAGTGTACTTCGTCAATCTGCCTGTTCTGCTCCCCACTCTGTCTCTGGTGAAGCCTCTCACCATCCCTGAGCCTCTGGCCTGTACCCCAGTTCTGTATGCACAAATAAAATAAAATCTTAAAAAAAAAAATCCCTAAGTAGCCACTAATGCACCCAAATCAGATATCTAAAGTGACCAGTAGATTTCTGCCATTCATTTTGTTGTTCTCAAATGCCTTCTTTTTCCCTTTTTTTTTTTAAGACTAATTGTCAGGGACCATCACGATCACCGGTTGATGGGGGGCAGAACAGGCAGGGTCTTAAGGTGGGAGTGGCATTGGAGAGTGGAGATTCCTAAAAAGGGAGAAAAGGGGAGCAGGCACGAGGAAGACACGGGAATCGGAGTTGGGTACAAGTCTGACATCAGCACATGAACTGGGCTGAGAGATTATAATCATCTTTTTTTTTTTTTTTCTAAGAACAGTTTGGGGTCATACTGACCTTCAGCTGAGATTATAACATTTATTATTCTTAAAATAAATCTATTAAAGTTAGGATAGGTACATAAATTCATAAAGTTTAAGGCAAACGTTGTTATATTTACCACAGTGATGATTGGTTAAAATAAAGTCCCTTTAAACCTTAAATGCTAATTAATGATCTTCATTCTCACTGAGGCATCTTAGAGGGTAAAGTAAAGTGGAGAATTAGGGTGGAGGCTGGGCTGGAGATGTGAAAGAGGATAAAGGGAGGTCACAGGGCCAAGGTGAAGTTGTGAAAGAGGGTAAAGTAAAGTCGAGGACTAGGTTAGAGAAGTTTTCTGGTAGATAAATCACTAAGGGAGATAGTAAGATTCCTCATTTAAAGACTAAGCAATAAAAAGCTTAAGTAAGAAAGTAGAGTGATAAGATTTGGGTTCTAGTCTGGGCAGTAAAAGAATTCTGATTTTTAACATGTTCTAGTACAACCTTGTTTTACAATACTGATTTTGTTATAAGCCAATTGCTTTTATTAATCAGTCAGTTGTACTATTATTTTTGACTTCAAGAGGAATTTCCCATCCTGGGGCTGTACATGCCTGAGCCAGGCAGTTCCTTATGAAGCTAAGGCAATCCAGCTGAAAACTGATGATTGCTTAGAATATTTTGAAGATTATACAAAAAAGGGCGGTCATAATATAAGTTAGCATGAAAATTCTGGTTTTTCAGAGCATATCCCCTTCATCCAGACCGTGTCTGGTGATAGAAGTTGCATAGCTTGTGTCAATTAATGTCCTTTAAAAAAAGAAAAAAAAAGATTTATTTATGCATACAGAACTGGGGTATAGGCTAAAGGCAGAGGGGCTGTGAGAAGATTCACCAGAGACAGAGTGGGGAGGGGCAGGAGTGTCAGGAGAGGTCTGCCACGCTATATGATCGCCTCCGGGCAGGAGACTGAACTCACTCTGAAGGGTCTGGTGCTCACTTGCAGTGCTGTGTTCTAACCTGATGTGCCACCAAGGAGAGCCTCAACTGCCTTATTTTAATGACAAAAATATTTTACTTACTCCAATTGAGAGAGTACATGTCTACTTCATTGTTTCCTGCAATTATCACATAAAAACACAGATGACAATTTTAAGTAATCAAAACCCTCTGAAGGTCTGTAGTTAAGTTACATGTGAGCAAGAGGGAAAAGCCACCACTCCTTATATAATGATACTAGACATCCATCTACAGTCAGCTTAGACTGTTAACTCCTGGGACTTCAGAAGTAATATCTCACTACAGAGACTTTCAGAAAAAAAAAGGCTCAGGAACTCTATTTTCACAAAATGCTATTGCAGTTACAGTAGATATAAAGTTGGGAAGGAAGTAATTAAGTGAAAAGGTTATAGGTGAAAAAGGAGTCTGAAAAAGGTTGAACCTTGGGAATAGCAAGAGATAAAATAGCCAGAGGCATCTGGCCTTTTCCGAACAATTTCAGCTCAAAAATGTTTGACCATCAGGAAAGGCAGCGACTTGAGCATTTCACTTTAGCTGGTGAAGCACAGGTTTAGTCTCATCAGCATATTTTTTGACATGAATGTTTTCAAAGATCTCAAATTTCTACATACCTCTATGGTTCCTCTCACTTCAAACCATTCATTCTCTCATTCATTCAGTGATATTTATTGAGAAGCTTTTATGTGCTAGTCACCATTCTAGTATTACACATGCAGTAGAGAACAAATAACATAAACATAATTTGTCTTCATGGCTCTTGCATTCCAGGGGGAAAAAGAACACTAAAGGGGAAAAAAATATTAAACATTATCAATAACTAAAATATAGTAAGACGGAAAGTGTGGAAATAAAGTAAGGGGATCAGTTAAAGGAAAGGACTGTATAATTTTAAACAGTCTTTTACTTGGCTGCTCTATTCTGAACACCCTCTATTCTGAACATTGTAAGGTGAAAAAGCAAGAGGTAGAAGATAGGACTAATAAGCTGCCTTTGTATTTTTAAAGAATAGATGCTTATGCTTCCATATCTGTCAGTGAAAAGTTCACAGTGAACCATCAATACGATTGCCTTCAGGGAATGTCAGAAACACTTTGTAATGTACCGTTCATATCTCGAATTGTGTACCTGTGCATCAATTTTTCAAACATTT
>NW_004567106.1:5582137-5617892 GCF_000260355.1 Condylura cristata | reverse complement strand
TTTGAGTTACTTTCAGTTTCTGAATTACTGAAAAAACACCTCAGCTAATATCAGCTGCATTTTCCAAAAATTCATTCAATGTAAATGATTCCCCATCTCTTCAAACCATTTCAAACACCTGTCAGAGCTGAGGGACTGCCTCTGAGGTCAACAGCTGTGGCTTGGGTCACCACCAGATTTCTAGTGGTGATGGTCAAGTCATAGCTTGCCACTGCACCTACGACTTGCCACTGCACCTACGACATTAGTGGAACTGCAGACAGTCAGAAACCCAGAAAAAGAGGACATGGATTCCTCATTCATATCCAGTTCCAGGAAGTAGTTTTCCCTAACTAACTCTCTACTTTTGCCTTCTTTTGAATTTCTTGTACCAGAGTCAGATTATTTAGGACATGTCTTATTTTTAAACTCTGTATTGTTGTCTTTGACATCATCACCTAGTCTAGCCTCCAATTTTGTCAGTGTCTGGTATAGTCCCCATACGTCCTTTTTTTGGATAGAGGTGGGTGTCAAAATGTTGTTTGGTTTTGCTTCCCGCTCTATGTTGGCATGAGTTCTAGATATTGGTTAACACCAGGTCAACAATCTGTTTTGTTTATATACTCTGCAGTTGCACAGTTCAGTGGGGAGGGGAATGGTTCTATTAGCCCACTTCCCGGTAGAACTGGAAAAAGGGGAAAAAGTGGCTTGCCGAGACAAGAATTTAAACTTGCAAATCTGCTGGAAAGAAGCTGAGGAAATCTCAGAACAGAAGTTGACTGCTTACCCAAGTCCCAAATTAAATACAAGAAAATTCAGGAAATTTCTTTTAAATAATCTTGTCATCCTTATTCTGATTATAGGTTGTGATAAAGCCACCTTAGACATACGCCTGAAGCAAGACTGAGCAGAAGCCTTCTCATGCTATCTAATCCCATTTTCAAAGCAAGACTATGTAAATAACAGATAACCAACTATAGACTCCTGTAACTAAAAAGCCTACAGTATAGGTATAGGACTCTCTCCAAAATCTGCAACTTATCTCTTTGCTTTCCATTCCCTTAAAGTGGCTTCTTTCTCAGGCTTGCTCTCTCCTCACAGTGACCTGGTTTATATGCTAGCAGCTCAACAATTCTCTGCCAAGCATATGCTTCTTTCTGAGTTGTTTCGGAAAAATTCCCCTTTGCCCCAGTTGCGGTCACATGCCATTCCTGAACCAATCACTGTGGATGGGCCTTGGCTGTGGTTGGCCAGTGTAAGTCAAGTGTATTCCTGGATCCGTAGCAGTATCGTCAAGGCTGAGGTAGAGCAGAATTTAGCACAGTGGTTTCAACCCCTACTAATGTCATTTCTGGAGTTTGAGGTCCTTGGGTTCAATCTGGGAAAGGTCTCACCAGAGCTCCCCTTTCAGGGTCATGCTGTGAGTTTCTCCATGAGGCAGAGACTTGGTTATATTTAAAGAGTAAGATTATTAGAAAGAGATAGGAGAATGCCACGTCCCCTCCCGCGGCGCCTAAGTGAGAAATCCTTAAGAGCTTGGCACGGTCAAGGTACCGGGCACACAGGAGTAATACGTGGCCCTCCAAGAATAAAAGAATGGCTGATTCTCGAATGGTCACTGTAATTTTTGATTTGTTTCCAGAGTCTGCTGACACACAATGTACTAAGCCAAAGAAATGTTATGAACATTGTGTTTCATTCTAATGATACTCTTGAAAGGAATGTAGCCTCCTCTGTTCTTGATATTGATTTAACTCTGAGAAACTTTTCTATAATCTTTAATTCTATTAAACTATTAACTCCTCTACACCAGGTGGCTTGTGAAAAGAATGGGGAGAGCAATTAAAAGGATTAGCAAGGCAAAAGTGATAGATAGCGCATTTGTTTAGCATCACTGAACCTTGAATACACAATGGTTTCTCAGGGCCCCAGGTTGGTTTCGGGCCTCTGATGACATCTCAGAAACAATAAAAAAAAAATGTATTATCTGTCACACTTCTATTGAAAAAATCATTGTACCCCTATATTTGCTTGCCAAGAAAAATTGTATAAATGCTCTGCACTCTTAAAAATAAATTACATTCAGATATGCACTCCTAGAAGTCGTGTCTGTCTGTCACTCAACCTCATCCTTGTCCACCCTACGCCAGAATTGCCACCCCTGAAACTTGTCTCCTGCTCCTGCTGCGCTGGTCAGCGGCAGGAGAAGAAAGGACACTTGCACAGGTGCAAGGGGGCAGGAAAAGCTGTCCCTTTAAGGGGGGTCTCATTTGGTTTTATCATCTTCCTTTGGTAGGGAGGGGCCCATCCTAGCTAAGCAGTCAGTTGCTGATTTAAGTATCTATGCAAAATTTGAGAGGACCAGAAATTCCCTAATGAGCTACATCTCCCTGTCCTTATCTTTTACCTTTTGAGTCTGAGCTTAAGACACAGCCAACAATCTGTTATCTGTTGGGACCTCCCTCCAACATCCCTGGCATCAGCTCCTGAGGACCTTGATTTTATGGCTGTTTCAAGGATCTTGATTTTTATGGCTGTGTTAATTGCTAAGCTAGCCCCTTCTACCCATTCCCCTCAGATGAATCAATCTTGTGATGCCCCCCCCCACATTCCTTCCTCAGCACTACCACTTCCTCCACCTCACATTTCAGAAAAACAGCTATGCACATTTCAGAACAAAGTGACTTAAACCCTATAGTTTAGCCCTATTAGTTTATCTCATACACAAGTACCATTAATTGTAAAACTTCCATTTTATCTAACAGGAGGTTAGGCTTAGTGGTTTTGTGGAGCAAATTGGCCAAATCTTACTACCTCTACCTGTAAATTCCTGCCCTCTTGTTAAGCAAAAAGTTAGCAAAATCCACTGAAAACCCCATCTTGGTGCTCCTGCCCCTTCAAACTAAGCAGGTATTAAGACCCAAGGTGGGATTCTCTGAATCTTCCAGCATTCATTCTTACATTCACTCTTGAGTGTACACTTTCAGCTACAAAACAATTTTATTTCTAATTCACCTCTATGAACCCTGCGTGAATTATTTCCTGTGTAGAAGTCAAGAACCTCCGGGTGTCTCTGTCCCCTTAGGCCTTATCATTGACAGCTGCAGTCAGGATGTTTCTCAAAGGCAAAGGAAACAGTAATTCGCAGACAAGGAAATAGATACTGCAGTGCTAGGACTAGACAAGGTCAGTGAAGCACCAATGGGTGCAAATTTAAGAAAATTTTTCAACTCAAGCAGACTTTTGAGAGTGAGCACCTCCTCAACTTTTTATGCCATTTGCCTCTCACTCACCCTAGTCCTGGCTTTGGATGTTGAGCAAATAAGAGTCAAAATATTCATTACATCCGTATTCAAAATTATCTTCCAGTGTGCCTGAAATCTCCATCATTAGAGATCCACTTCTTTGTGTCAAGTAGAGACAGCTATATTTATTTATAAGTGCTGTTTTTTGTGGGGTTTTTGTTGTTTTTGTTGTTGTTTGTTTGTTTTCCCCAAAACAACTATTGGCAAATCCTTAAGTAAATATGCATGCTAATTATAAACTATCAAAGAAGCCATCTTCAGAACCAATGCAAATTGAAAGCCCCACCCTACAATAATGAGTGATATACTATAAGGAGATGCCTTGGGGAAGGAGGTGTGACTGTACCTGAAAGAGTACAAAAGGTCACCCTGAAAAGCAGAAAATGACATAGAAAAGTAGGATATACAAAATGTTAAGAAACACTTTGAGTCAATCCTTTAATAGCATGTACTAAACACAGCCTCTAGGCCTACTTCATCAGTTTTTCTAAACTCTACTGAGTCTACATTTGAGTTTGAGGTAGTAGGCTGATGGTAAGTAGAAGGAAAGACATAATAAATTTGGAAATCTCAGAAAGGAATTCTTATTGTGCAACATCTAGAAAGGCCCATCTAGATTTCTGATTATAAAGTGAGGATAATCCTGCCAATAGCAAATCTTTGGGTATCCGGTTGCTGGCCTCTGAAAGTTTAATTTTTCCTACAGCAAGCACTTAGAGACTAGGAGAGTTATAAAGTGTATGTTCCTCACAGCACCAAGAGGAAAATCAGTCTTAAACCACAAGGCAAATAAGTTAAGTACCTTTTAAGTTTGGTATTAATAAAGACATGATATCCATCTTCTGGGACTTTCCTTGGGACTCTATCCAAGGAAAGGCCAAGAAAGAAATTTAAATTAAAAAACCTTACAAAACGGAAATAAATCTGCCTCTCATAAAAATCAGGTTTTAAAATGTTTGTCCACAAGAGGGTTTCCCTGGTGGTCTAGGAGTTGTCTCAAAGTTATCACTTCTATGGCCTGTGTTTCAATGCCCTGGCAGGGAACTAGCCCACAAATGGCACAGCAGACCTCTCCTGTCTGAAATGCTGCTCCCCTCAGCAGTGTTTCAATAGATCTGCTTATCCTGCTCCCCACTCTGCTCTGGTGAGTCCTTTAACCTTCCCTCCTCCTGCCCCCACCCCACCTCTGGCCTACACCCAAGTTCCTGTACACACACACACACAAAAAAAAGCTTAAAAATTTAACCCCCAAATTAAAATGTTTAGATAGCCACACACTAAGAAGTATATAAAGCAATCATTCTGTTATTTGTTGGAGTTCATATCATTATCCATTGTGTTAACTCATAATGGACCCAAACAATACCCACAAACCAAAGTGACCTGGTCTATGGACATCAGTTGTGTTTGTAGTGGCAGATAGGTCATGGAGTAGTTGGTGCATGACCAGTATGATCAGATGTCAGCAATCTTGGGATCTCCTACTGCAAGTCCCTCTTAATTGAAAAACCTCCTGCATAAGATAGCTATCATGTGATGCACCCACAGAGTGTGATTTGATGGCTAGAATGCTGTCTTCAGCAACTGTATTTCCAGAGTAGCTGCTATTTTTTTATTCCAGGGACTACAAACCGACCAGCATTCTTGCTATAATCAGTTCAGGGTGGTAGTAATTCTGTGTGCCCACAAGGGTCAAAGCCAGATGCTAAACCAGGAGAAAGTCACAAAAACTATGATTATGAGGCCTTGCAGGGACACACAAAGAGAACTGCTTCCCTAGTTACATGTCCTCTTCTCACCTAAGAAAGTTAGATGCTATAAAATCATTGAAGGCCTAAGTTCTTCCCTGCTCGAAGAATACTATCAGATGCTTTGCTTTTTCCAACTGTATTCTTATAATCAGCAGGAGGTTTCCTAATAAGTGCAAGTATTGAATACTTATTATATGCAAAGCACTGTGCTAAGTGCCATGGAAAATTCTAGACTAAAAAGGATGGGGTGTCAACCCTCCAAGCTTGCAGTCTGAAAGAAAAGATATATGCACAATAATAACTCTCTTAAGAAACAAAGTTTCCTAACTGCTGATTTAGAAGCACAACTAAACTGCATGGAGAAAGAAAAGATTCATTGCAATTAGTGACTCAGAGAAGACTTCTTGGAAGACCCAAGGCGTGAATTCTCTATGAAAGGTTTTGGGAAAGTCAAAAGCCAAGCAAAGGAGGGTTGGCTCAAAAGTGCTGGGAACAGGCACCCTGTGTAACAAAAATCTGGACTTTAGCAAGCATTGTGTGGATCATACGACCAGATGACTGAGTGAGGGGCCGATTGAGAAGACTCGTGAATAGTTCAATCTTAAATCACTGTGAATGTGGCATCTCCAAAGTCAAGATCATCCAAGCAATGAACCTCATAGAAACTGAGAAGGCAAAGAGGAAAGATATCACCATTTTGTCTCTGAACTGAGACAGAAGAGCAAAGGAGAAGACCCTTGAAGGCTAGATCAGGTGGTGGTGGTGTTTACTCAGCTCCTTAAACAGACTCCTCTGGCTCCCTCAGGACAGAGCCCAAGACTCAGTTATCTAGGGATGTACAGATACCAAGAACTCCGGGGAAAAAACTTCTAAATAAACCCTGCTGGCCAGAGATCTACAGATCTGTGGCAACATCTGCAGCAGAGATGACAGAGCCAGCACAGGAAATTCTGGTCCTTTCAGCTGCGAGGGATTCCCAGCCTGAATGCTTCCTGGAACTTAATTCACAACTTCTCTTACGAAATCCAGCAGGCCCTCCCTCCCCTCTCTGGCTTCTTAAAACCGCAGGAGCTGCAAGTCACAGCACAGCGCTGAAGCTGCGAAGCTTTGCTCTCTGGCCCACTGCTGACTCCTTCACGCCGAGGCAGCTGCTCACCTTAACGGCTTTGGAAGTACCTCTCCTGCAGGTGGGTTGCATTGCTGGCTAGTAACTGATTGTATCACTTGCCACAAGGGCCCGTCTCTTTTATCACCCTTAGCCCACCTGTAGTCCTTGTTTTCAGGACCCCACTCTCTAAGCTCGCTGGTAATGAAAAGAAGGTGCCCCCAAACCCCTCTGCAGGAAAGCCCCAATGTGTAGCACAGAATAGTTCAGCAATTCAGCTGTTTCTAGCTTCCTGAAGTGTTTTCACCTATCTCCATCCCAGGCATCCAGAAGCCTAAAGGAGTAAGCTTTGGGTGGTGGGGCAGGTGTACTGTGTGTTATTTCTGGACTGAAGCAATCTTGTGATAGTCATCAGAAAGGATCCTAGGAGAAAGTAGTTTGGGAAATCTCTCCTGTCTCAGATCTGAGGCTGCCTTTTGACTAAGAACTGAAATTCATCCTGATATTCATCTGCCTCCACTTTCAGCCTTGGTCTTGATTTAAATCTTCTTCCACAGTTTAGCAATTGCTTTTCAGAGAAATATTATTTGGAATATAATTTACTGTGAAGAGCAAATAAAACCTTGGTTGCCTGTTTGTCCCAAGACAACAGGAAGATAGATATTATTCACCCCTGGATGGTAATTTGGTAACTTTCTCTAATAGATGACTGCTATAATGGAAAGTGAATTGAATGGCGAAGAGAGAGGGACACTGGAAATTCTATTCCTAATTCTAACTATAAATTCAAAACCTCAGCCTCAGTTTCCAGAGAGAATAAAACTCTCGGGCCAAGATGATCCAGTAAATCCATTAGCAAGGTGAAAACCCATGACTAGATATGCTTTGTAGATTTAAAATATATTGAAAATCTTGCTAACTCTAGAAGTATAACCAAGTAATTAATTTCTTCATAATAATCCAGGTTTCATTTTTTGAGGGAAACTACACTGTTTGGGGTCTCTTCTCACACTTTATAGCTTACATTTCTACCACAGTTATCATTCAGTGAATACGCTCATCTTTCAAAACTATTCTTCAACTTGCTATGTGAGAATGTCCTAGTCCTATAAATGGTAGTCATATAAATGTCACTCATGTGAAAGAACATTTTTTTTTCTGATACAGTAGGTGTAATTTTATAAAATGGCACATTTATTTGAAGCAGTAACTTTTCTGAGATATGGCCTTTTGCAAGGCCCTGAGTTTCTCAGAATGCTGTGATTTAGCGCAGTATGAAATTCTACCTGCTTGTATTCTACCTGCATGGCAAACACTGCTAACCCAGAAAACAGGATAAGCACTCCCTATTTATCTGGCCTCAAGGTTGTAAAGTAAATGGTACATGTGTATAGAGAAATTGGGTCATAACACTTTCTCCATTTGGCAACCTTTATGGTTCTGAGGAAGTTCACATAGCAGCTTGAAGTTGAAAACCAAAGTGAATAAGGTCTGACCCCCAACTGGAGAAAGAGTTCCAGACTTCTTCTTTGCTTATACTTGCTAACTATTGTTATAAGTGACCAAATAAATTTTTATAAACCTTCCTAGAAACTGAAAATCCTGAGCCTTAAGCCTTTCTGTAAACAGTTTTAAGAAAAACAGGTTCTTTTGTCATAGGACTTCACAATTGAAGAAACCCTGAGCAGTCGTTCTGCAATATCTTATCTACCAAAGCACTACCTTGTGTCACTCCACATCATGAATGCCATTATTAAAAGGATATAGTTTCCTTGTAAGGGCTCTCAAGTAGTTAATTCTGCACTCACCCTCAAAAATACAGCCTGTATTTTCATGATCTTTACCATCTAGTTTTCTTGATAAATCATTTGAATCTTGTGTAAACTGCTACTGAAAAAAATCATTTCCTTTTAAAATCTTAAGTCCAGTCAAAATAAAAGCATACCATCCACTTTCAAACATTAAGACTAGCTAAGGTAGTCTGTGGCTAGGTTCCTGAAGCTTGACCCTCAAGGAGCTGTCCTGCAAGGAGAAGATGGTTTGTTAAGACTCTGCATATACACACCTACCTATAACTCCTACAGTAAGAATCTATGACAGGCTGTGGATAGGATGTTTTCTAGTGTGTATGTGTGTTGGGGGTGGGGGAGGGGTGAAGTTGTAGTACAGCCAAAAATAACAGAAAGATTTGCAAAGATGAGGCTCCAGAAATCAACTTGTACTTGTTTGTCTCTCTTTTTAGTATATGCAAAGGGAATGGGTCATCCAGTTAATTAAAAGGGCTTTCTGAGTAATTCCATGTGATATGTTAAAACTACTCAAGATATTTTGAATGACTTTTAGGTCATTTCCAAAATTGTTTTAATTAACACTTGTTCTTTTTTGGAGAAGAAATCAGTTCTGGAATGAATAAACCTAAGTAAAAAACTAAAGGATAATTAATGCTCAAGATAATTCATGATAAGAAAACATACTTGGCCTATATATATATAAACAATTTGTTCTTCCAAAATCATTAAGTAGAAGAGAACAAAGACTGTTTATACTGTTGAAGATCATCTTGTAGAAGTATATCACTGCAAAAAGAATGCAATATTGTACTAAAGGAAGTATTTCCACTCTAATTAACTTGGCAGGTCTTATCTAAATGCTTCTCCACAATGTTCTAGAAGAGTGTGTCCAACCATGTGCAGAGAAATCTTACCATGCTGTACTTTCATAGTCACATGTTTCTGAATAGTTATTTTGAGAGAAAATTTCCTTCAATGTATACTGTAGGATCATCTTAAAAGCAGGATAAAGTTCAATATTCATATCTTTAATGGAAAAAAAAATGTGTACAAAGGATGATTTTGAAAGGACAGGAATTAAAATTCTGAATTAAAAAAAAAGCTAAGAGATGACTTAAGGTAACTGTATATCACACCAGTTAGAGAGTTATTAGAACACAAACTAGATAGTGTCTTTTGCCTCAACTCCAAAAGTTGAAAGAGAAAATCAGCATTAAGAACAGAGTCAGGTTTCCAATCACTTCTGTGGTTATGGCACCACAGAATATGGAAACAGGACGCAGAGACTGTCTATTTTGTGCATCTTTCATCTATGTTACTCTTCTAGAGAATGTGGACCAGCTTTGAGCCCAAGTTAAGTGGTGGCCCAGACAAAATTTTACACAGACTTCAGTAAATTTTGTTGTTCTGCTTCCTTCTCTGGGCTGCAATGCACTCTGCAAATTCCTCTGCTTGGGTCTTTGCACACAATTATTACAGCAGTTATTTTATGGTGCACAACCTCCACAATACTGAAGTCTCTTGCAGACAGGACAGTGTTAATTTCATCTTTCATTTCCCTCATGTAGCACAGTGCCTTATTAATATAACTGAGAAATCTGTTGAAAATATGAAATCCTACAAAGATACTGTTGATAATACAGATTTTTACTTTTGGAAAATGCAGGTGATTGTGGACATAGTGAGTTATGAGCATGATGTCCCTTGAACTATATTAGTTAATAGGGTCAATGTATGTTTGCAAAATCAAGATTTCAACTACTTGGCATTCTGGAAGAAGTATAAGATTACTTGTGTTGTACAGTACATATAAAGTATATAGTGGAAATTATGAAAACTATTTTTTTAAAGATTTATTTATTTATGCATACAGATCTGGGGTAGAGGCCAGAGGTTCAGGGGTGGTGAGAGGATTCACCAGAGACAGAGTGGGGAGTAGAACAGGCAGATCAACGAAGTACACTACTGAAGGGAACAGCAGGCAGGTCAGGAGAGGTCTGTCATGCCATGTGGATCACATCCGGGGCAGTGATCGAACTCATGCTGAAGTGGTTTAAGCTTCTTAGTGATGTGCTTTAACCTGCTGCACCACCAAGAAGGGCCAAAAACTATTTTTTAAAAAACAGAAAGAAATTCTAGGAAGCTGGCTATTTCTTCTCATTACCTGAATATTAGTAACTCTTTCGTCGCTCTAGCAAGTTATAGAATAAATTTGCTACTATACTACTTTGAAGTCAGTTCATTTTCAAGAGTGAAATAGTGTGATCAAAGCATTAAACTAAATTCATGAAAACTGGAATACTGACTTTTAAATGCTTTGATTAATTTAACTTAAGTAAAATATTTTTGCCTTTCTTAATACCTGAAAGAATAGCATAAGGAATCCTCTTGAACAGTACAAAAAAATTAAGTTATCAAATCATTCTTGTTAAAAAATGATCATGCTTCTAGTAATTTTTGTTTTCATTACACAAATACCAAGATGATTTTTCACCTTATAAAATGGACAGAGGTTAAGAAGAAAGCAGTTAGCAAGTTGATAAGTGAGTTAATAATGAAAGTGTGACAGTTGTCTCTGGTTTTCCTAAACTGGCATCCCAAATTGTTCTTTTATTTATTTTATGAGACATGTCTGAAAATTGGAATATATGCATTTGGACTATTGGTACAGAAAGTGGTCTCTGTGTCTCTCTCTCTCTCCAGAGGGAAGAATCGAAAGTATAGAGGTTTCAGATTTATAGTCTGATGATGTAAATTTTCTGCATGAGGTAGAGAAAATGTAGGGTCCCTGGAAGTAGGGGAAGCCATGGGGGTTCTATCTTGTTAAGAACCCAGTTGACATCTGAGAAGCGAGAGACCTAAGAAACTTAGATCCAAAGTGTAACCGGTACTGGAAAATTGTATCCTGCCCTCTCCCTAATTATTTTCCCATTTCCAAGGTCACATGCCAGAGTCTTGGAGAGAAGGAAATGAGAAGTAGATAAAATTAGCCAGTGGCATGCAAGTAAATGTTTCTCTAAGGAAAAAAAATGTCCTGATTTTGTAGCTTTTGCTGGTTTCCATTGTTAAATATTCCTGATATGGCTTATTTCAGCTGGGAAGTATCCCCCACACCACTGGTAAAAGCAGAGATTTAATTAATGAATAACTATATATCAGAAACATTGTGCGGGGCTAGAGTGGGGAATGGGATCAAAAATGGGGGGAGGGAAGTGCACAGGACTATGATGATGGCACATGGATGAATTGGTGATGGGAAGTCCACAGGGATTACAACTGAGATGGAAAAAGGCACAAAATAATGTAAAAATAAACTATAATAATAATAATAGTAATAAAAGCAGAGATTTAAAACTGTCAAAGTAAAATGAAGGAGCTGTTTCATTCAATTATATTGTCACTAGTTTTGCTCTCAGGTTTGTAAATCAAAACACGAGGAAGCAGAGGGAATTTCAAGAGCACTGTCTCCCCTGGGTGAGAAATGGTGCACCTGGACATGCAAGAAATTGCACCGCCAGCTGACAGAACTGCAAAATCATGCAAACCTCAGAGGCACTGTGCGCTCACTTCAGCAGCACATATACTAAAATTGGAATGATACAGAGTAGATTAGCATGGCCCCTGTGTAAGGGTGGCATGCAAATTCATGAAGGCTTCCATATTTTCATCCATTATGACAAAATGAAACTGTAAGCTCTTATGAGGGAGATTTATCAATCAATTACTGTTTGGAAATTCTTGCCTCAGAGACCCGGGTTAGAAATGGAAGAAATTGTATTCCAAACACAAAGGACACTGTTAATAAGAATTATGAATTACCTCCTAGATACTTCTAAAAATGAATTCTAAAAAATGGAGTTCCCCACCACCAGAGTTTTGTGGGATTTGGATAAAGGATAGCAAAAATCCTTTATCCTTAAGCTTATTTAGTAATGATCAATATTTGGCTAATTTCCAGTGCCCTCATTGGAAAGATAAATGCCTATTCATAAGAAATTGAATTTAAACAGTTAATTCAAAATTGAAATGATTAAATCATTTCCTAAATATCTCTGATTACAGAAGTCTCACAAAAGTAAAATCCATTAGTTTGCATAAGCCAAATTCCATCCAGTCAATGAGAGAGAGTTGTTTTTCTCATGGTGGCAATCAAGGTTCTGGTCTAGACTCTGAATGTCTAGTGAACCAAATATTTGTGAGGAGTTGTTCAGGATTTAGAATGTAAAGGAAGGTCAAGGTAAATTAACTCAGACATGACTGAATCCCTGACCTTTTTGTCAAGAGCCCTGGACTTTAATCAAATAAACTAAGCAAGCCAGACAGTGGATAATGAACCTATGTGATGAAATTCTTGGCTAGGGAATCATAAAACAGTCTTCATTTAACTTGACAGATGCAGCAGAGATCTAAAGTTGAAAACATGTACTAATAAGATTTGTAATTGAGGTAGAATTTCACCAAATAATTTATAAATAATAAATTTCCTAAAGTATAATTAAAGAATATAGATCTACATTGCCTTGCTTCCCTGGTGTCAGGTTCCTGGTAGCAGTTTGCTGGGACTGAAATGTTACTAACAAACTCATTTTAGTTTTAGTCCAAACTAATTATTAGCAATTCATGTGAAGGTATATATCCCCACAGAACATTAATGTAAAGGTTGTAGTTAGTTATACTCTTGTGATTTGATCAGATATACAAGTTTAAGTTACTGTTACTTTTGTATCATTCTTTTGATTTATGCTAATCATAAAAACTAATTCTTTGTTAATTAGGTTGTTATAAATTACACAGTCAACTATTTTCACATCACAATTGAAATATTATAAGAGTTGTTCAGTAGCCATTGTGCAATTGTTTCTTTATTTAAATTGAGAGCTTTAAATGACAGTTCTCTGTTAAGTCTGAAGTGTTACTTAAAAGTTATACTTCTAACTCCTAGAATAACATAAGAAAAATACTATTAATTTTCAAGTAACATATGTAAGCTGTTGTGATTATCTAAAAGAAATTAGAAAAATCCATCATTTATGGGTTACATTAAATTTATTTTTCAATGTGATCCTCTCACAGTATGGTTACTCCTCAGCTTAAAACCCTCCAAAGTATTCCCAAACCACTCAATGAAAAACCCAAGAACAAATTAAATATTTTAGAAATTGCAATGTATGTTTTTTTAAACCAAGGCTTTCAATTTTGCTACAGTAGTAGATATCCTTCAGCAAAAGAATATGAGCTTAAATGCGAATATGCTTGCTTTACCCCAAAGCCACGATCTCGCTAAATACAGAAATACCTCGGTGAATAAATTGAACGGGCTCATGTATTAGAATAAGGCTTTAATTTTTTTTTTTTTAATATTTTGCCTTACAATTGTCCCTAGGATATAGTAAAACAAATGTATCTCGAGAAGGCTGGCATAGTTACACAACACCTCCTGCCCCTATGCCTTGTGATGCAAGGAAATATTTGATTGATGGGTTGCAGCTCATTAGATGTATGTTGTCAAATCATCTAGGGCTTTTCAGGTTGAAATTCAGAAGGAATAATAAAAGAAAATAAATGACTAAAAAAAAAAATCCCTGTTTAGAGGCATCAAATTAAAATGAAAAATCTTTTCAACTCCTACATAATTTAAAAGTATTATCAAGTTCAACTCTGTGGAAGAAAGCTAACCAGGTACTGGTTTTGTGTATTATAACACACAATGGGTATACATGTAAGAGGGGATATCATCAGAGGAATTCAAATTCTTGTATGAACAAGCATTTCAGAATTCAATGCCGAATTCACAAATGGAAGACTGGACAACATGTCATTAATTATAGTTTCATGCAAACAAAAAAAGACATTGTAGGCACTATGTGAGAACTGCTATTAATGTGTGCCATGGCAGATGTGTGGGTGCATTTGACCAAACTATAACTTTGAGACTCGTAGAAGACAGTTCTTCAAGGTTTATTCAAAAGAGTTAGAGTGTAACTCTATGTGTAGTCTGACACCACGTCGCCTTGAATTCCTTAATTTACTCCCAATATACTCATTCTAATCCCTGGTTTTCATAAAAATGCTAATTCTAGCCACCTGGATGTAGCAAATTATCACTTTGGGAAGAAATTATAAAATGTTTCTTCAATGCTCACAACCCATTAACAACTTATTTGCACTCTTTTTCCCTTCAGTACCATCCCATTCCAAAGAAATACACCTTTAATTGTTTCCATTTGCAGTGGCCCTCTACCCTGGATGCCAATTAGAAGTGATGTTTGGTTTGTTTTGATTTGGTTGTTTTTTAAAAATACCTATGGAGCTTCCCTGATGGCCTAGGGGTTAATTCTCAGTACTATCATGATGGCTATGGCATGAATTCAATCCCCAGCCAGGGAGCTAACCCAAATATGATGCAAACCTCTGCTGTCTTGCCCACCGCTCCCCTTAGCAGTGTATTCCAGTAAATCCGTTTGTTCCGCTCACCACTCTATCTCTGGTGAATCCTCTCAGACCCCCAAATCTCTGGCTTGCACCCCAGATCATCTACACACACACAAAAAAGCAAAAACGATGCCTGCACTCTACCTCAGAACAAATTATTCAGAATTTTATGAGGTGGTGCCTAATATTAATGGTCTTCAATTCATTACCAGAGAAAAACTGTGATGGGCTGTTAATGGAAAGATAACTGCAAAAGTTAGCTTTCACAATCTCAGCTCTGTTGTAAATTTACAGGAGGAGCTTTAAAACAAACAAAAATAAAATCCATGCCCAGACTCACACTACTTTAGTTGATTCAGACTCTCCAAAAATTTGCCCTTCAGTATTTTGTCAAAGCTCCTCATGTGATTCTCATGTACAACAGTGTTGAGAACCACTGATTTCTAGTGTAACCCTTTGCAAAGTATTCACATTTCATAAACCTTAATGATTCCAAGAGGTTGCTTTGATGACTAAACTTAAGACTGAAATGAATGCCAGAGAGAGGTGTGTGTGCCACCACCCTGCCCCCTCGCCTTCCATTCCCTCCACACCATACCCCGAAGGTAGGTGTTTGACTTATGATGGCTGCCTTCATAATTTTATGATTATAGTCTATTATTCAAAACAGTATGTTGCAATAACAGTTTTATCTTTATAGTTGTTTTAAAATTACTTCCTTTTTTTTTCAAAGATTTATTTATTTATGCTTACAGAACTGGGATACAGGCCAGAGGTGCAGGGGCAGTGAGAGTATTCAGAGACAGAATTATATATCCTATAATTTTAAATTGTGTCCATTTATCAGGTATCTGTACACTGCTAATATGCCTTAGTATGCCTTAATACTTCAATATAGTCTGTAATTATTTTCTACACAAAACAAAGGCTACTATGTATTTTTGTGAATATATTAAAAAGCATTGATGTGTTAAATATAAACCTTTAAAATATACATTTTTATAGTCATGGACAAGACTAGTTTCCAATGCATATTGAAAGGCAAAGGGATTAGAATAGCTAAAGTAGTTCTGAAAAGAATAAAGCAGGAAAATCAGTCTGCCCAATTTTGAGTCTCATCTATGTAACTACAGTCCCCACTACTGGAGGTATTAGCAGAGTGTACACATATAGTTCAGTGGAACAGAAGAGAAGCCAGAAATAGATCCACACATGTGCAACAAACTAATTTTTGACAAACAGGCAAAAGGAACTGAATGAAGGAAGGAAGGTATTTTAGCAAATGATAGGTAAGCAACTGGATAGTCATGGACCAAAAACAAATGAAACTTGGCTTAAATCTTATACATTATAGAAAGAGGAACTCAAAATGGACAATGCATTTTAATGAAAAATACACAGTTTTTAGGAGAACATATTCAGAACTTAGGGTTTGGTGAAGAATTTACAAATGAAATTCAAATCATCGTTATAAAAAATCAATAAACTGAATTTCATCAAAATTAAATTTTCTTTTTTGTTCTATGAGTGACCCTGGTTGGATAATGAAGAAATAAAGGAGGCTCATTTTGACTGGGGAAAAGTACATAGATTTGAAAGCTATGCATCTGAAAAAGAACTCCTATCTAGAATGTATAAAGAATTATAAAATCCAACAATTAAAAGCCAATTAGAAAATGAACAGAGGACATATAGACTTTTTACCAAGGACACAGAGAGCAAGTAAGCACATGAGAAGATATGACTACTATTAACCAGTACGAAAATGAAAATTAAAATATTATATAATGAAATATCACTATGGTTAAAATGAGAAACAGGACAGTATCAAATACTGGTGAGGATCACTTCAGGCATAAACTACTGGTAGAATGTAAAATGATACCACTCTGGAAAAACAGTTAAGCCATTTCTTTGAACATTAAGCATACACTTGGTAATCCCACTCCTGGATGGTAACCCCAGAGAAATTAAACATGGTTTGTCCATGCCCAAACCTGTACAGGCTGTTCGTAGGAGTTTTAGTGCAATAATCAAAAACTGGAAACAACCAAATGTCCTACAACACAGTGTTAAATAAACTGTTGTATAGCTCTACCATGGAATACTATACAGATGGAAAAAGAAAGGAATTGTGGATACATGCAATGACTCAGACGGACCTCCTGGGCATTACGCTGAGTTTAGAATGCCAATCTCTAAAGGTTAAGTACTGTGTGATTTCATTTATATAACATTCTCAAAATGACAAAATTACAGAGACAGAGAATAGATGAATGGGTTAGGGTTGATGGTGGAGGTGGAGTGTAGGAGTAAGTATGCCTTTAAAGAGAGAACATGAGGGTGTCTCTGTGTTGGTGGAATAGTTCTGTATCCCGCTTACAATGATGGATATGGGACCATGTTACGGGGAAAGGATGCCCTGAAGGAACTTGAAAATGGCACAAAACTATATGCACATATTGTACCAATTTAAGCTTTCTGGTTTTTAAAATATAACCATTGGAGGAACTATTGGAGGGATACTCAGGGAACTCGTGTAGTTATCTTTACAGCTTTCCTGTAAATTTATAGTTATTTCCAATAAAACAAGTTTTAACGAAACTTGGTTTGTTAAAGTATTTTAAATTATATATTTTAAAGTATTTTAAATATATAATTTCTATACTTCTAATGGGATATTTTCACGTTTTTATATGCTGGAATCTAAAACAGGAAATGGCCTGACCCTCTCTGACCTCTAGAAGGTCATGGGTTATCCAGCTGGGAACACTGCAGAAGAATTCAACTTTAGTTTCCCAAGGCCTGGTGTGGGATCTGCAGAAAAAGGAAGATGACAAGCAAGAACCATACCTGGCCTCCCTCTCAGACCTTAAAATACACACAAACACATGCAAACACAAACACACACATGCATAAACACACATGCATACATGCACACACATACTTGTCACGCTTACAGCCACCAAAGGCCTTCACAATTAGTTATGTGCCCACCTTTACATCTGTGTCATTGTTTGCCAGTCCTCAATCTATCTAAATACTCCTAGTGGACTTGGCTCTCTTCTCTAGGAACCTCACTTGGAGATACTTCCATAGAAGGTAAAACCAGTCCTGCAGAGTTTTCCAAACCAATACATATTTCTGGTATGATTTTTGTTAAATAAGTGATGTTCATAAGACCTCAGGGAGGGAGAAGAGACCACTATGTTATTTATGAACTATTTTAAGCCATCTTTCCTCGAATAACTCTGCTTTCTGTTAATCACCTTTCTAACTGTCTTTGTTCATTCCATTCTATCTAGAGAAAAACATAACTAGAAAACTTGAAGTCTTTGAACAAGAAACATTAATACCTCCATAAATCCATGTTGACATACAAGTTATTCTGAGTCTCAAATAGTCTGAAACAGAAGTAGCACTCTTCTTTATAAAATACTTACTGTAAAGTGCATCCTCAATTTGATCTCCCTTGTGGCCTACAGTATGTAGATTCCATTTTTGTTAAGTACTATTATTAGAATATTTTTCCAAGAGTTTAAAATTAAATTATTCCAAAGAAGTATTAACTGCTGTTTTTACATGTTATTTATATCATCTCGGTCATGATAACTTTAAATATGAGCATTGTTTTTCCATAAATAATAATAATATATTATCCTGAGTTCCCTTGCAAGCAGCCTATGACAAAGGCTTGTGGACAGAGTTCACTAATTCCAGAAAGCTGGAGTGAGGGGCAGGAGGGCATAACTAAGAGGTGGGGAAGAGACTACCAGCGCACAGTAAATTGGCCACTACTATAGAGGAGCAATGCTCTAGTCCATTGCGACTCTCTGAGGAGTAAATGAAATGTGACCAAAAAAAAGTGTGCCAGAAGATGAAAGAGAAAGAACTTTCCATGGAGTCCTGCCCCCTACCTTGTCCTCTGGTGACCCCAGAGATTTTACATAATTGAGTGCTAAGCAAACACAGATCTCAGATAGGTCCAGGATATAATCAAGAATCGGGGTCCAAAGTGAGCTTCTGCTAGGCAGGGAAGCTGAGCAGAGATTAGTACTTGGAAATAGAATCCAAGAAGATTTGAAGTGGAGCTCATGATATGACCTAGAATGTCTAGACCCATGGCCTTCAGAATATAAGAGTCTCATGTTCTACCAACTAAACTAGCTATGCTGTACCCTTAGAACTCCTATAGGCTAATATAGTGAATTACTATCATTCTCTTAAGTCAATCAGCGATATTTTAATAATCTTGTATCTTTATTATTATTTTAATAATCTTGTATCTTTAGTTTTACTTTTTCCAAGATTTATTGGAAAAAGTAAATTTGAATGGTCAGAATAACAGCCCAGTTTTGTAACATGGAATTGCCAAACTGAAAGAAATATTAAAATAAAATGTGAAAGAACTTTAAAAGAGAGAAATTCCCATGAGCTGTTTTTACATCTGTGTTTTGATAAATTCCTATGCTCTAACGTCATTTCTTAGAGGATTTTACTAATAGGAAATAAGGAGGAAACACAGGAGTTAGTAAAGAATCAGTGAGTGCTATACTGCATGAATTTATATATTTATAATAATCACAGTTGTAGCAGCACAAATAACCCTTAATATATAAAATTTACATAAAGGCTTTACTAATTATATAATTAATCAATTGATTAGGCAACTAAGATTAAATGACTTATTAATAATAGCCACTTTATCGAGCATGTACTGTGTCTCAAGAACTATATTAAAATATATTAAACCTAAATATAAAAATATTAAAGAATTATCAGGAAACTATGAATCAGAGACATTCTGCAGGGTACAGGTAGGGAAAGGGGTTAAAACCGGGGTGGGAAGAGCACAAGGGACTATGGTGATGATGCACGGGTGAATTAGTGGTGGGAATTTTATCGGGACTACACCTGAGAGGAGATAACATGCAAAAAGGAAGAAAGATGTACAAAATGAAGAATGATGGAAAACATATATATATATGTATGTATGTATATATATATGTACATATATACATATATATATATGTATGTATGTACGTATGTATGCGTATATGTGTGTATGTATGTACGTATGTATGTGTATATGTGTATGTTTGTATATATTCACATATACATATATGTATATGTGTGTATATGTTTTGATATATTTAATATAATATATATATATTTAAAAAGAATAAGATATATGAATACACCTCATTCTCCTAGCTATAGTATATAATGCTGTTATAATGTGGTAGAATATATAGATTATTGTTTTCCTATTCTTTGGACTGATGGCAAAAGGTGGAAATACTGGATCATAAGCATTTCCATTTTCAGTTTTTTAAGATAAATCCAGATTGTTTTCTATCATGGTTGCACCAATTCACATTCCCACCAACCGTGTAATGAGATATTTTTCTTTCTCTGCATCCTCATCAGCACTGTTGTTGGAAGTCTTCAATATGTCCCATTCTTGTGAATAGCACTGTGGTTTTAACTTTCATTTTTCTTATTCAAAGTGATGATGAACTTTTTTTCACACATCTATTGACCTTCTAAATATACTCACTAGTGAGATGTCTGTTCATATCTGCTGCACATATATATTTTTAATTTACTATTACCACTGAATCATGTAAATTTTTTATGTTAACCCCTTATCAGTTACATATTATGTGAATAGTTTCTCTCTTTCAATAGGGTATTTTTTAAATTCATTTTGTATTTTCTTTCACCTAGAAAAGCTTTGTAACTAGAGATAGTCCCAATCTTCTATTTTTGCTTTACTTCCCTTGCCATAGGGCTTAAAGTTACCAAAAGCATCTTTATTATTGATATCATGGAACATATTACCAATGCTTTCCTCTATACATCTTATTTATTTTCCTCTTTATATTTAAGCATTGCAAGTTTTATACCTTAATCTTTAATCCATTTGGAGTTTATTTATGGGACTTGTGGTTTATCTGTATGGGTTTAATCAGTAATCAAACTTCTTTGTTTTATGTGGGGCTCTCCAGTTATCCCACACAATTTATTAAGAGACTTTATTTTTCTCATCATAAGATCACAGCTGTTTTATCATAGATTAGGATTGATGTGTTCATGGATTTATTTTTGGTCTTTCAATTCTACTCCATTGATACATATATCTTTTTTGTGCCAATACTGTATTATTTTAAGTACTGTGTCTAAGACTACAATTTGATCATCTACAACCTTTGGTTACATTCTGTACATCTTAATTCTTTCTCTCATCAAGTTACAATAGCTAGAATTTCCAAACAAGTATAGCTACCAGGGTCATAGCACATACATTTGGTCTGATCTGACTTTATTGGACATGTTTTTCTCTTTTAAGCATAATACCAGATTTTAGGTTCAGAAAGCTACTTTATTAAGAACATATCAGTTCTTTTACTATGAAACAAGAAAAAAATCATTTCTAACATGTTTATTTAGCATAAATGATTGTAACTGTATTTTTCTCCTTATATTTCTTATATAATAGATTTTCTAATATGAAACTTATAGAAGTAATCCATACCTAGAATAATCTGCTTTGAGCAACATATTTTCTCTTAACAAGCTATTGAATTATTTTTGCTAATATTTTATGATTTTTGTAACACTAAACATAGTGGATTGGCCTAACTTCCCTTATTAAGTACATCCCTTGTCAGACTTTGCTCTGAGAACTTTTGGAAACATAACTATTTAATCAATGCAATATAATTGCAATATATGTCTATATGTCCATAGATTAAAACATCCAACACTGCTGATTTTTCACTTTATCTCCTTTTCTGACAGAGTAAGCTTTTCACCAATGATTTTATTGACTAAAACACACACAGAGATGAGAATATACATGACAAAATTTTTGTTCTTTCAATTTTTGTGTGGAATACACCTGAGATAATTCATTTGAAAATTAGAATGTCAGTCATACACATTTTTCCTAAACATAATTCTAATTAATTTCTCTATACTCAGAACATTCATAAATTTGTATTATTATCTTTCAGCTATGGAGAAAACTCATACAGCTGCAATTCCTCTTACCATGAATTCTTCAGAAAAACAAGAAACTGTATGTATTTTTGGAACTGGAGATTATGGAAGATCACTGGGACTTAAAATGCTCCAGTGTGGTTATTCCGTTGTTTTTGGAAGTCGAAACCCCCAGATGTCCAGTCTGCTGCCCAGCGGTGCAGAAGTCTGGAGCTATTCAGAAGCAGCCCAGAAATCTGACATCATTATTCTGGCAATCCACAGGGAGCATTATGATTTTCTCACAGAACTAACTGACGTTCTCAATGGAAAAATATTAGTTGACATCAGCAACAATCTCAAAATCAATCAGTATCCAGAATCTAATGCAGAGTATCTTGCTCAGTTGGTACCAGGAACCCTTGTGGTTAAAGCACTGAACACCATCTCTGCCTGGGCCCTCCAGTCGGGAGCACTAGATGCAAGTCGGCAGGTAAGATTCAATGATTAATTTGCAATTAGTCTCTAAAAGTATGTTTTTAATGGGCATTTACCTCAAAGTTCCCAAAATAAAACAACCGCTGAGCACAGTATTCTGCTATTCTATGCGATGAATGATTTTCTAGAATTCAACCAAATACAGTAGTTAGCTGCTGTGCTTTCTTCTCCACTGTCTGTACCCTCAGCATTTATTTGATGGTGTCAGCCTATGGAGGCCTCTGGTCAGCATCAGAAAATAACAAAGCTAAACTACTGATCAATATTTTTTTCCCACTCTTACATGAAACTGGTTCCATTTAGTCACTGAAATTAGAAGCAAAGTGGTGCAGTACCCACAAATATAGAACAAAGTTCCAACTATTTACACTGAAGAACAAAGTCTTACCATACAGTATGATGTGCCTAAAACCACCCTCAACTTAAAAATCTATACTGAACTATCTAGCACACATGACAAGTTTAAAATATCATCCTGTTTCATTTTGTTTAAAAAGTGGTTTACAGCCCTCCCTGGTGGCGCAATGAGTTAGGACACAGCACTGCAAGCTGGCCGCAGCCACCTCAATGCAAATTCCATCTCCGGCCCCAGAGGTGACTCAAATGGCATGGCAGACTCTGACCTGCCTGATGCTCCCCTCTGATCTGCCTGTTCTGTTCACCTCTGGTGAAGCCTTTCACCACACCTGCACTTCTGGCTTGTACCCCAGTTCTGTATATATATATATAAACTTTTAAAAATATATTTATTTTTTTTATAATATAATAGTTTATTTTTACATCATGCTTTGCCTTTTTTCCATCTCAGTTGTAATCCCTGTGGGGTCGCCATCACCAAATCACACATGTGCAATCAACATAGTCCAGTGTACTTCCCTCACTCCATTTTTATCCCATTCCCCATTGCACTCCCATAAAGTATCTCTGGTATATAGTTGTTCATTATTATTATTTAAAAAAAAGTAAATCTTTAAAAGAAAAAGTGGTTTACTATCACATGCCATCGTTTTGCACAGTGTTGATAGAGACATTCAAAAATAATTATGAAAGAAGGAATATAAGATGAATTCTTTTCTTGCAGGTATTTGTCTGTGGGAATGACAGCAAAGCCAAGCAAAGAGTGATGGACATTGTTCGTACTATTGGGCTCACCCCACTGGATCAAGGTTCACTCACAGCAGCCAATGAAATAGAAAACTACCCCCTGCAACTATTTCCGATGTGGAGATTCCCCTTCTATTTGTCTGCTGCCCTGTGTCTCTTCTTCTTTTTCTACTCTGTTGTAAGAGATGTAATCTACCCATATGTTCATAACATGGAAGATAACACATTTCGCCTGGTTGTTTCCATCCCAAATCGTGTCTTTCCAATAGTAGCACTTATACTGCTGGCCTTGGTTTACCTCCCTGGTGTTATTGCTGCCATTCTGCAGCTGTACCGAGGTACCAAATACCGCCGATTTCCAGACTGGCTTGACCACTGGATGCTTTGCAGGAAGCAGCTGGGCTTGATGGCACTGGGATTTGCCTTCCTTCACGTCCTCTACACACTTGTGATCCCTATTCGTTATTATGTACGGTGGAGGATAAGGAACCAAACAAGTACCCAGGTAAATCTCTATTCATTTTGGTCTCTTATCCAGTAAATCAAAGCAGAATCTTGCCATATCACACTATTTTACAATGATTAAAAAACACCTTTCAAAGTATCTTTTCTTTTTGAAGTAACTAGAATTAGAAACCTCATAGCTTTTTTTTTAATAAAATATCTTGCTCTTATAATATCTTGCAGTTATTGATAACTAAAATTAAAGATATCTAATAACTAAAATTAAGATATGGAATCCAATATCTTACAATTATTAATAACTAAAATTAAATATCTAGGTTCAAATGAGTTCATATTCTGATCCCTAGTATTTACTAGTTTGCTGACAGGTGAACAGATCTGGGGGCTCACAAAACATAATGCCATCTACTTGAAAGCCTTTAGAGGAAAGTTAATAAATATAAAACAATGTGCTTTCAAGCTTATCATTTTACACATGCTGCTGCCTTTTGAAAGTCAAAACCAACCTTTTTTGTAAGTAAGGAGAATGCTCAAATGTGTCACAGGAACATAAACAAATTCACAAAAGAGTGTTCATGACTCCATTAATGTTTGACTTGTGGGAAGCTGTCCTAGATGACTAGAAAGCTAACAATTCTGAACAAATGTCAAATACTATTTTCTGCACAGTCAAAAATTCAGAAATAAACAGCTCTGAGAATCTTAATCCAGTCCCAGATGAAGAGCTATCCATCAGTCTTACTTTGGAAATAATTGGTTTTAATCACTCTTACTGCAGTCTCAAAGTTTACTGGTCACTAATTTATTGATGATGCTTCTGTGGATTTTGCTATGTGGTTTCCAAACAATATATGGGAGTTTCCTGGATATGAGTGACACCCCAGTCTGATATCTCATAACCTGCGTTGCAATACACCTGATGTATACTATAATAAAATAAATGTGAAAAAACTCAAATTATATTAATAAATAATCAACAGAGCAGAAAAACAAAATCCTGATGTAATTGTTTAAGATCATCAAGTTTTTCTTTAGGAGCAAAAAGCCATATGACATAGGTTTGAGTAAATGTTCAGTTTGTTTTAGGATTTATAGGGTCAATTAAAATTCCCTATACAACTATTAGAGTCAACTATTATAATAAAGTCCAAATGAAACCAGTTACTTTTTCTACCTTTAAATATATTTTCTAAGCACATTTTCCCTATAGTCATTTTCAAATTAGTAGTAAGAAATGCCATAGAAATTTTCTGCAGCAAATAAACCATGGAGAAGTTTTTTGGTTTTTTTTCAGACTCTTTAAAAGTTTAGGCATTTTGTTAAAAAAAATATGATTTTTTAAAATTTCTTTTAATTTTTCCTAGGTAATACTTAAGAAAGAAAGTCCATTTATTGCCTCTACTGCCTGGCTCAGTGATTCATATCTGGCTTTGGGAATCCTTGGATTTTTTCTGTTTGTGCTTTTGGGAATCACTTCCTTGCCATCCGTTAGCAATGTGGTCAACTGGAGAGAATTTCGATTTGTTCAGGTAAGGAATTTCAAATTTAATCTGCTTTATGTTATAAAATGAGTATGGCTTCACAAATCTTCTCATTTTTCTCTCATATCATGCATAAATTTTCATATTGCTCCATCACTTCCCTAGCAATCTCATAAAAATAGCAACTGAAACAAATTCAAATTACAAAATGCTAAACTCTGGTACAAAAAGGCAGATTCCATAAAGATATGATTTCCTAGGAGCACACCCACTGCCAAGATTCCCGACTACCTCTGGAATCATAACTAAGACTAGAGGATGAAATGTACCAACGGTGGTTAAACTATATGTGGAGAGGTACTAGGTGCAAGGTGAAGAAAAACTCAACGATCAAAAAACAACCTACTTCTGAAAATCAACCTTAGAATATAGACAAGCTGATACAGAAAGGCATAGAATATTTAACACCTTCCAAACAAGATCACCTAGACTGTCGTCATATCAGACTTCTGTAAGAAGAAAATTGGGTTTTTCCACATATAAGCCACCAGACACCTCATTAAGGCAACTGCTAACGATTCTCATAGACAGATAGTCCTCAAAGTGTGGACAGACAGTCCTCAAAGTGTGTACCAGGACCAGTAGCATCAGCGTCAGCATCACCCTGAAGCTTGCTAGATCTAAATCCACAAACCTAAAGAATCCGAAACTTGGGAGGGGTGGCCCGGCAATTTGTTTTAACAAGCCCTCCAGATGATTCTGATGCCTGCTCATTCTGAACCGGCTTAACAGAATACAGCATTAGTGCTTGAAATTAGATTTGAATTTTTACAGCACTATTTGAATTTCAAGTCTTGCAGTTCCTCCCAGGGACTGTATGCAGTCACCATTTTCACATACTAACACCTTTGTTCAAAGCATTAAGGCACGAATAAACATTGAGTTTTAGAATTTAGGCCAAAGCAAACTAACAAAAGTAAAGTTGGCTAATTGTTCTTCACTGAGATAGAAATTAGCTAGCATCTGCTTTTGTCAGTAACATAGACTAATGTGGTGCTTCTAGAGGACAGACTGTGTCTTATTTATTGCTGGTCTCCAGGAAAGATGATCAAGGAAATGTTTGCCATTTGGGAAGAAGGCAAGGTAGATTACTTACTCTTATTCAAAAAAAGTTTATTCTTCAAAACTTTCCCATCAAAGAACTTTCCCATTGTCATGATGGAGAATTCATGCTTTTTTTAGTATTTATAGCACAGTGCATCTCAAGATCTGTGACTATTACCACGTATCGTTTACTGATTTAGAATGTTTCATTTTAAAGTATAAACTGTGTTAATGTACAAATTTTTGTTTCTTGTTTTTAGTCCAAACTGGGTTATTTGACCCTGGTGCTGTGTACCGCTCATACCCTAATATACGGAGGGAAGCGCTTCCTCAGCCCTGCATTTCTCAGATGGCACCTTCCTTCAGCCTACGCTTTAGCACTCATCATCCCTTGCACTGTGCTGGTGATCAAGTTCATCCTCATTCTGCCATGCATAGACAAGACCCTCACACGGATACGCCAGGGCTGGGAAAGGGACTCAAAATTCTCGAAATCAGCACTGAATGGAAAAACAGATATTTAAAGCAAAATTCAATTTACTTGGACTTAGGACCTATAGTATTGCGGGCTTAAAGGAGAATAATGGTACAGTTAAGAACGCATTTTTCTTCCGACATGGCCTGAAATTTGTAAACAGAGAAGGAAATGTTGCCTGACTTGGAAAAATTAAGATTGGAAGAGAACACCATTCTTTCTGTCTTGGGTTAGTGATGACTTAGTGTAAGTCCCTTCTCTATCTTTTCTCAGAAGCTGGGGGTTGAAGTCCAGATTAGCTGTGGTTTTACATTGCACAATAAGAATCTTTGTTTTGGGTAATATGTATGAACTAATACCTTGCAAAAATTCAGGAGAAATATACACAACTTCCTTCTCTGGAAGTAAAAGAGAAAACAGTAAGGTCTTGGTCACTGTTAAAGACAAAGTTAGGTGTGGCTGAAGAAGATGGCTGAATAAAGTAAAAGAAATAGATCCTTTATTGCTTTTTAGAAATAAAGGTGATTGAAAGTATCGCCACACTAAATTCTATAATTAAGTGTGCACCTTAGTTTTGCTTTAACCAATGTGGATATGTAGTAGGAGAAATATTTTATAACATAACAGAAATATCCCAACTGATTAAAAGTAACCATGGGCTAGGTAGATGCAATTTATGCATTTGTCATAAGATCCTTCCTTATGCGGATAGATATAGAAAAGTCTGAGTATGAGTGAAATTTTTCACATGTATGGTAATACATGTGAAAAGCTCTTACACAAAAACTCAAATAACCCCAAATTTCACAGATTAAGCTAAATAAATGTGTAAAGTTTGGTGGTCCTTAGGTATTTTGGCATGCTTTGTAAATTACACATTCCAAACATTTTTCAAAATTAATCATGTATGAGATGCACCTAATATTTCCAGCATCTGTAATGTGGCATATTTTATTATAATTTTAAATGGTGAAAATTTAATAAAAGTGGAAATTTTAAGACTGACCAATGCATACAACAAAAAGACTTACGGGATACCTTAGACCAGAGAGGTATGAGCAGTAGTTGTTTTATAAGATTTGATTCTTTCCAAAATCCTCGATAGAATGAGGATGGTTCTCACTTTTTCTGTGCTGATAGTTCCATTTTCAAAATGCCCTTCAACAGATTAGCCTGCCTGGCTCAAGCCTGGACCTAAAAGGAGTCTTATGCACAATCTTCCCACATATGGAAATAACCAAAAGGCTACTGGTTTGACATTTCTATGCATGCTCTACAAAGGCCGTTTCTTTTTCTATATTTTCACTTTTCTCTATTTTTCTGTATATTATATCTGACATTATACCAAATGACTAAGATATATTAAAGCTCAACTACAATCCAAATAAGTTTTTTTTATAAAACCTTATTTTCACTTTATATGGAGGTACGATTGACATATATATATGTAACTTTTAAAAACAGGTTTATCTATATTGTATATTCATTTTTACAGCCTTCACTTTTCATTAATGTTAATGGTTTTGTTCTAGAACTTACAGAAGTACAGGTACTTAATTAGTGACCACATAATATTACATCAAATGGGCATTTATGTAACTACTGCCCTGATGGAACATTGTATATTATCTCCATTTTTATTAAAAAAAAAACACTTTAAAGAATATTTTTACACTTATAACCTTCTTCCATATTTTAAATTACTTCCTCAGACTACTTGCCAGAGTTAGGACTACAAAATTATAGAATTTCTCATAACTTTTGCTAGATAGGGTCAAGATATTTCTCAAGTGACCTTATCAATCAATACTGTTCCTATTGGGTTAGAGTGCTGGTTTCATCAAAGTCTTATGATATTTTTATTCAATTTGTATTCACTGAGAAGATACACAAAACATTTGTTCCATTAATTTATCCTTATTCAACCAAGTAGGAGTACAAAAAAAGTCAGGAGATTTTGAGCAGGCATGTAGTATGTGGTGCTGACCACAAAACAGCACTTCTTTTCTATGGGAAAGAGGGAGATGTCAGTTGCTCATCTACTCCATTTTATGCAAAACAGCCAAGTGTTCTAGAGCTGAGGTTGTTCTCTGACTGGAAAACTAGTTCATTTAAAATGCCGTCATAACCAGGTTAGTCTTTGGGGGTCAACCACGCTCCATTTTGGCAAAAATGTAGTATGTATTTAATGGGATACAGTTCATCATTAAAAACAGAAAATCCACTATTATGTCAAAAAATAAAGCTTATAGTAGTAAGAACTCTCCTTTTGTAGCCTAGTAAAAATGAAACTTAATCAAAGCCAAACAAATCTGAAAGTCGACAGCGCCCTCTTGTGGTTCAAATGCAAAACAGTTACACTGACTGCAGCATCAACCCACCAACTGACAGGAGGGCAGGAGCCTCCCACCCCAGTTGACCAGAGACATTGTGTCCCCTACTTCAGTGTCGTCTTCCTCCCCAAATCATCAGATCAGCATGACCCTATTCACACAGCTGACTCTTCCAGTTTATCTAAGCTAGAAAAAAAAAAAAGAGCTTGGAATAGATGATAGATGCTTGAATGAACTGTACTGCTTTTAATAGGTCCAAATTGTTTCACCTTAAGAATTTATACTGGACTTTTCAACTGTTGGCAAGTTTCTTGTATTCTCGGGGAAAATATTATTAGGCCTTTTAATTTTGTATGTTTTTCCCCATGCTAAGGCATGATTACTTTTGTAAATGTGTATTCATTAAACATTATTTTAAAAATCCTTTGTATTTTTATGTCATTCTGGTTTTCATTCATCAACATTCTGCAGAAAGTGACTGAAAGGTTCTGAATCAGCTGAAACTAAAAGTACTAAGAATGTTCAATATCACAGTATCACTTCTCATGAGGGAAATGTAAATTAAAAGCCATAATGAGTTATCACCTCACTCCAGTGAGAATGACCCTTGTTAAAAAGAAGAAAAAAAAAAACAAAAAACCAGAAACAACAAATATTAGCAAGAATGAGTGTGAGATCCCCAGGCCCCTTTGTTCTCAAGGATGCTGTGTTGGCACCAGATTCCTGTTTGTCAGGTGTCAGGTCACACAGGGGCCTCTCACTAAGGGCCAAAGTCCTGGTATGAGGAACAGACTGGTATCTGCTGAAAACCGCAGGCAGATACTAGAATAGAAGTAATGTGCTTTGATCAGCAGGAACAGTGGAGCCCCCGAAGGATCAGCCCCTAGTTTATATTTCCTATATTTCACTCTACCCTAGTTTATATTTCCTATAACGCATCTCCCACACGTACACTTCTGCAGACTTGTCCCACCTTTGCACTTGATTTTTTTTTTTAAAGATTTATTTACTTATGCACACAGAACTGGGGTACAGGCCAGAGAGAGGATTCACCAGAGACAGAGTGGGGACCAGAACAGGCAGTTAGAAGAAGTCCACTGCTGAGGGAAGCAGCGGGCGGGTCAGGAGAGGTCTGCCGCGCCATGTGGATCACCTCTGGGTCGGGGATCGAACTCGTGAAGTGGCTGCGGCTCGCTTCATAGTACTGCGCTTCAACCTGCTGTAACACCAGAGAGGGCTCCCTTTTTACTTGATTCTAATAAATAAGAGGCTGCCACTGGATGGGGCTGCGCATTTCTTCCAGTGTGGCCCCTCCTGCTTCGCAAAGCTTCACACAGACTTTGAGTCATCTCTCGCATCCGGCACCTCTCTCATCCTCACCTTGCCCCACGAGGCCACAAGTGAGTCAAAGGAACTGTCACATACTGTTGGTGGGAAAACAAACCTAGGTGTCCAAGTCTATTTGTCAATCAGATTGACAAATATTCCATCAGGAGGAGGCAGGGTGCTGCCCCACACAATGAAAAATGGAATGTTTGCAACACCAACACGGTAACACTATTGATCCAGCATCAATAGAAAACAGTTGTGGAAGTTCCCAAAATATTTAAAATAGACCATATGATCCAATAATTCTACTCCTTGGCATTTATCCAAAGATACAAAAACACTAATTTAACATTCCTATATTCATTGGGGCAAATGAGTAGATTAAGAAGATAGGGTATACATGATGGAGTACTATTCAGCTAGAAAAATAAATGAACTACTGACCTTTGTGACAACAAACATGAATGTAACTGGAAAGAATTATGCTAAGAGAAATAAGTCAGAGAGAGAAAGACAAATTCCAAATAGTTTTGCTCACATGTGAAATACAGAGAAACAAAACAAAACAACTGACAGAATTTAACCAAGACAAAGTCTAGCAAAGACTGCAGAATTGAGGTTGCTAGAGTTGCGGAGGGTGGGAACAAACAGGGGGAAGAGCCCAATAGTATATGATAAAGGGATGTGGGTGCTCTGGGGCAGGTTGCCGGGGGTGGGGGGGCAGTGTACATCTAAGGGGTTATGAACCTATTCTCTGAGACTTATGCATAATATAAACCAATGTCACTTCAAATAATTTCAAGACTAATGAAATAAAATAATGGCATGTTATGAATAAAAAATAATTCTCGGGGCCCTCCCTTGTGGTGCAACAGGTTGAAGCACAGCACTACAAGCAAGAAGCAGCCGCTTGGGTGGGAGTTCGATTCCCCAGGCCTAGAAGTGACCCACATGGCGCAGCAGACCTCTCCTGACCAGCTTGCTGCTCTCTTCAGCAGTGTACTTGGTCAATTTGCCTGATTTGCTCCCCACCCTGTCTCTGGTGAATCCTCTCACCATCCCCACACCTCTGGCCTGTACCCCAGTTCTGTATGCATAAATAAAATAAATTTTTTTTAAGTCAGTTTTGGGTCCTCCCTGGTGGCGCATCGGGTTAAAGCACAGCACTAAGAAGCTAAAGCCACTTCAGCATGACTTCTAACCCCACCAGTCCCAGAGGTGATCCCACATGGCGCGGGAGACCACTCTTGACCCACCCCCTACTCCCCTCAGCAGTGTACTTCGTCAGTCTGCTTCCCACTCTGTCTCTGGTGAATCCTCTCACCGCCCCAGCACCTCAGTCCTGGTTCTGTGAACATAAATAAATAAATCTTAAAAAAAAAAAATAAAGTCAGTTGTGTTTAAAAAAAAATAACTCATAAAAGATGCTATACATGGAGTTCACAATTTTCGCTTTTCATCACATTATCATCTATAAGGCCACCTGTCCAATACTTACGCATGCACTACAACACCCTTAAATGATCCTACTACAATTTTCTACAGAGTTCAACGTTGAAAAACTCCTCAGTCTTCTAGAGATTTCTTTAGGAAAATTTAGTAAAAGAAAACATTACACATCTATGCATTATGTTTTCTCAAGTTCAAGGTAAAGACCTAAGATTTCCAGTTCAAGATGGCAACATAGCATTAATGAATCCACTTGCTCCCACAAATATGTCACATCAACAAGTACACAGGGGGCAACTTCCACCTAAAGCCTTGACCTCTATGATAAAAATAAGGAAAAGACCCAAATAAGAGAGGACAAAGGCCAAATTTGAAGGGGGAAGGTAGGGAGCAAAGGGGAGTGTGAATGAGAAAAACAATACACCTGCCCTAGTCCAACTGGGACAAGCATCCAGTTCTACATTTTTTCCTACTAAAAGGGAAGCTTCAGAGGTGCTTAAAGATGTGAATTAAATGATACTGAATGAGGAAGTTAGGAAATAGGTACAAGTAGTGTGTTATAAGTAGGAAGCCCTGGGTGCAGGTGTCTAAGACTAATTATCATGCAAATGGGGAACAAATGGGTGAAACCAGGAGGTGTCCCCAAACCTAAATGTTTCAAGCCCATTTGTCAGTATGACTGACAAACATTCCATCAGAAGGAAGGAGTCAGGGTGCCCCCCAACCCAATAAAAATGGAATGTTCAGAACACCAACACAGTAACTAAATGGACCAAAACTTATTTCAGAAATGCAGGTCAGGTAACTTAAGAAAACTCAGTGGGGTCCTCTCTGGTAGAGCAAGTGTCTACCTATCAGTACTATCAAGCAATTGGCAGCCACTGAGGCATGAGTTTGATCCCCCACCAGGGAGGTGACCCATATGGCACAGCAGACCTCTCCTGAACCACCCACTGATCCCCTCAACAGTGTATTTCAGTACATCTGCTGTCCTGCTCCCCACTCTATCTCTGGTCTATTCCCTAGTTCGTGTATGCATAAATAAATAATAAATCAAAAAAAAAAAAAGAAAAGAAAGAAAATTCAGTGGGTCTCAGTAACCTAGGAGATGCACAGGCCCCAACAAATGAACATATAAACACTATACCCATATAAACATCTGCTTCTTGCCCCCTCAGCCCCCTCCCTCCCTAGCCCCCCCTGCCCCAGAGATTCCTCTCTCCTCAGAGACTTTTCCTCTTTGCTATCTAATAAATCTCTTGCTTTGGTCCTAACTCCGGCCTCAGTGTTGAATTCTTTCTTCATTGAGACAAGCAGTGAGAGAGCCCCCAGGGGTCCCAGACCGCCAGGTCCGATTCTACTTCAATGGGCAAATCCTATGGTAAAACTTGACATACATCATTTTATTTCATATTCATAAGTCTATAATCATTGTTATTCCCATTTTTATGACCTCTTATATTTCCAATTTTTCAGACAAAGAAACGATAGGTGCCTAAATCAGACCTTGCCAAGAATCTTACAATCGGGCTCCTCAAGCTGCCCTGCTTTGACTTGCTGAGCACTTTGAGCTAAGAGCACTGAAATCCCTTGAGGTAAATAAGTTCTTTCATTGCAGAGCTCTTCATCTTCCCCAATAAAATAATTGCTGCAACCCTGTTATGACTTAGAAGAAAGTTGTTTGGGTGGTCTCATACAAATGCAGATTTAGCAAAGCACATATCCCTTCTAAGAATACCAGAGTAAGGGTGAGGTAACTCCTTGTCATCTGTCATGTAGTGCCCCCTCTTGGCAACCCAGGTCCCTAAACACAGGATAAATACCCCCTTAGAATTCTCCATTTGTATGTTACTAAGTTGATTTTTCCTTTGCTAGCTTATCTGATGCTGTTTTGATTATTTGTCTAGCCCGAGAGAAAACTCCAGAGAGGTACAGGATGATTTACTGTGGGTTTCAACAAAAGAATTTTGAAAACATGGAGTGCTTGGCCTAGTAAGAGAGGCAGCGTTAGATATGAACCGAAGCAATCTGACTGCAGGCCATCCGTTTCTACACTTCACTGTAACAGAGGACATTCATGCTGTCCTCCAAAATGTCCCTTTGAGTCCACTATATTACGCTGGATGGACTGAACCACTGGCCAACTCTTTTATGAAACATTTTTAAGCACAGGAAGGGGTGTTCGGTGTCCAATCCAGCACACATAAGTGTTTTAAGCACAAGAAGCACATTAAAACATTAAGTACTTCTGACTGTCCGGGGCTGAACCTCCACGTTTGCTTACTGCTCATTTCCAGACACCCTACAAGGTGGTAATGACATGTGGTCTATGGTTTAAGCACTGAGTACAGTTCTATTGCAAATACTATTTTAATCTCCCTACCCCAGGTTGGCTGCCGCTTTCCCAAGCTGCAAAGGGGAGCTTTGTTCAGGCGGAGGTACACAAGACCTTGACAGCAGGACTCTAAGGAATAGCAAGAGGAAAACAGCTTTTCTCCCAGAACTAAAAGGCAAATATTTTCTTTCTCTCTGGTTTCACCTTACTGCTCTGTGTATTGAGTGAACTTTTTTGTTCTTGAAATCCAATGACTCACCCAGGAATTCTCATAACACTTTCAGTTGGTGTTTTGATAAGAGTTGAAGAATTTTATGTTGGGGGGAAAAAAAAGGTTAAAAGGGAAAATACCTATCACTGCCAGTTTCTTAGTTTTATAAATATGAAGAGTTGCTGGAGTGGAATTCAGTGTCTCAAATAAAAAGCTTCCAGAATGTGAATCAACTAGAATAAACTTTCCCCTATGATTTCTTGAGAGTCAACACATGTTTCTAAGCAATACCACCATTGTCTTAGTTTCATTTTTTTGAATCCTTCTTTCACAGAAAGAAAAGAGTAAAAATGACAGAGTTCCTGTTCAAACTTCATTAAGGCGGAGTAGTATCTACTAAAACCTGACTGGGCCACCAAATGCAGGCTCCCCAGTTCAACAGTCACACCCAGCAAGTGGACTCAGGGCTTCTCTTGGCCAGAGTACTGCCCCAAGGAAAGCTCTTCCTTCTTAGACAATCTGGATGATTAGAAATCAATGTTTTCTACTTCTACCTATTTTAATCTAATGCTATCAATATCCTTGCCAACTATCAAACATAAAGGCCAGCTCTTTGGTTATTTGTTTCTAATCAACCACAGATACATATGGGGGGAGGGGTGTGTAATACAAAATCCCATACTTAAAAAGTGTTGCAACACCAAACTTTTAAGCTCACTTTGCTAAATTATCAGACTGATAACAAACTGTTCATCTGGCTGCTCCAACTGAGAGCACCCCTGGGGTAGCACTTAAAGACAGGCCTCAACCTGGCTCAGCTTGGATTCTTCCAGAAGCTGACCTGAGGCAAGGACTCTAATGCAAATGGTTTATTCTGGAAATGAAATCATTAAGCACTGGGAATGCAGTAGGAACAAAGTGTGGGTGTTCCAGCTCATTACCACTCTAGGCAACCAGAGTTGAATTCCACTGCGAAAGTAGGAGACAGCACCAGGTATTCCTCAGCACCATTCCTTGAGAGGAGAGGTAGATATGGATTCCTGTTTGTTAGTGGATGAGAAAAACTTCCAGGGCATTAATGTCCAGCCCCTATGACTTTCCCTATAAAACCTAGGGCATTTGCCACCTTAGTCAGGGGGAAATAGCCTGCAGGCAAAGTGTAAAAGGTGTTTACACAACAAACAGCTTTAGAGGGAAATGTCAAGAGGATGTTGAGTACAGACCTAACAAATGCTACACAATGCAATGAAAAATGGGCAGAGTATGAATAGAGTTCACAGAGGGCTGGACGGCTCTTTGACATATAAAACAATATTTCTAATTCATTCATGAATTGGTGCATGAAAACTGAAACTGCATTGCGATGCCAATTCTCATCTAACAGATCGGCAAAAATCCAGAAGTCTGAGTACACACTGTGAGTGAAGCTGTGGAAACAAGCATTCCCAGGCATTGCTACTGAATGTGCAACAGGGCTTACCCCCTACAGAGAACAATTAGACAATATAGTTCAAATTTTAAAATGCATGGTTAAGTTCATGGCAGAGTACCTATCTCCTGAGATTTCATCCTATAGATATGCCTGTGAGAATCTGAAGTGAAAACTAGGTATTTTTATTCATTTT
>NW_004567106.1:5569554-5581443 GCF_000260355.1 Condylura cristata | reverse complement strand
GTTGTCTTGTTCAAGCTAAAACCTCTTCAGCTCATTTAATCCTTCCTCTTGTATAATGTTTTCTAAATCTTTTATCATTCTGCTCCAATCCTCCACCAAACAACTCATTGCTTCTACCTGAATTTCCTACTCCCTTCAGGTAACTAATAATTGGTTTTATAATCTAAACTTTTATTTTTGTTTTGTTCAATTCATCTGTCTGTCTGTTTTCTCTCCAAACCATGTATGAGTAAAATTACAAACTATTTCTCTTTCTGTGCTTCTTTTGCTTTGGCTCTCCTACAAACTGGCTCTCCTACAAACCTTTCAATGTGTCTTGTAAGACAGTTCTCTGAACCAGAAACAGAACTCAAGTAAAGTATGTTAAGGCTAGAGTACAATGTGGTTACTACTTCCTTATTCTGGATCATGTGTTATTAAAGTTGTTATTATTAATTTTCTCTAATGACTTCATATAATATGCTGAAAGTCTTTTCATATAAAAATGTTAACTCCAGGCCCTCCCTGGTGGTGCAGTGGGTTAGGATACAGCACTGCAAGCTAGTGGCAGCCACTTCAGTGCAAGTTCGATCCTGCCCCAGAGGTGACCACATGGCCAGGCAGACCTCTCCTGACTCACCAGCTGCTCCCCTCAGCAGTGTATTTCCTTGAGCTGCCTGTTCTGCTCTTAACTCTGTCTCTGGTGAATCTTCTCACTCCCCTGCCCCAGTTCTATATGAATACATAAATAAATATTTTTTTAAAAAAATGTTAAGTCCAGTCTCTCCATTATCTACTCCATTAATCCCATCCCTACCCATTTCCTATCAAAACCACTCCTCCCACACTGATTGTCATAAATATTTTTAAACTTAAGTGCAAAACAAAACAAATAGACACTCTGTTCTATCTTTCTAAAAATTCTGTAAATCTAAAACTGTCCTCAAATAAAAGTCTTATTTTTAACAAAAACAAATATTCCATGTTGTCCTTAATTTAATTTACTTTGTGGAAATTAATCTATCCTTCTTCCTGGAAAACAGTTTCAGAATTAATTGCATTTTCCAAAATATGTGCTTGCCACACATTTCCTAAATATAACTTCATGCCTTTATTTTAGTTTTTGATAACAAACATAGAAACATTTTATTCCTAATCTCCAACTTCAACTATTATATTTCACAGACTAGATGGATCCTGGAGATTACTTAATCTAATAAACTCATTTCATGGGTGTGAAACCTGAAACCCTAGGGGTGAAGTCATTTCTGCAAGGCCACACAGCTCCATTGCAGAGAACAAAAACCCCACCACAGATAACCTGACACTCAGCTGAGAAGTTTTTCTGGTCCTTTCTGTGATTCTGTTAAAAACAAATTGATAGTAGATCAAAATAGTTCTAAGGACAAACTGATCAGAAATAGGTATAGCCAGTTACTAATTTTGGACTTTCAGTCAGTGATGAATACCACACCTTTTAAAAAAGACAAGACTAAAGGCACACTTTTCCCTAAAGAACTAATCAGATTGCCTCTGATTTCTTGAAATGCTAAATAATGAAAAATGATGCATTTATCTTCTTTCACAATCTTTAATAAAAAAAAACATGTAAAGTCTTAATAGGCATTAGGGATCTGTGGCAACAAAACCAATTTTTCTGTTGAATTTTTTACCCATTCAAAAAAGAATGATAAAGTTGCTTTGATGTAAAAGAAACAGATAGTAAAAACAGCTTTGGAAAAAGGGCTAAATATACATCAAGTAGACACCCATGACGGTCATAGAGATGACCTACTCAGAAGCCCCTTCTGAGAGGGGTACCAGCTGCCTCCCCCTGCAATGCATCGCTGTCACACAGGTCTGCTGTGTCCCTGGGCTCCTCCTGGCCAACGCCAAAGGACCACACCACTCCTGCCTCATCCGAGATTCCCCCAACATGCAACTTGTGCATGGATTTTTCCTTCCCATCCAGCCAAGAGTTTTCACAGCTGCACTAGGATCTGAACCTCTTTCTACATCACCTTTCTCACATTCCCATGTGTAAGGCCCACACTGCAGCATGAAGCTGATGGAGGCAGGAATGCAAGGGAGGCATCACAAGACTGAGTTGCACAAAGGGTATTTGTAGAAGGGGCTAGTGAAGCAATTGACACGGCTATAAAATCAAGGTCCTCAGGCACCAAAGCCTGATGCCCCAGATGATGCCTGGATGTCTGCACGAGGTCCCAGCAAATAACAGACTGTTGGGGGCTGTGCCTGAAGATGGAACCCAAAGGGTAAAAGATAAGGATATGGAGAAGAAGCTCACCAGGATATCTCCTCTCAAGTTCTACTAGGCTCACAAGGAGTGGGTCCTTCCCAAAGGGAAGCTGGCCACATCAGGGCAGTCTCTCCACCAGCAGGGGGCAGCCGCTCCTCTGTCCACCAACAGGACATATACCAGCAAGTCCAGAATACAGAATATTTCACAGCATTAACAAATCAATTTTTGCCAGTACATCAACAAGGGGGATGTGGGATTATCCTACTTAAGAGATTTCACCAGACATGGTGTATGCGCCTTGTGTGAGTTCCTTATTTAAACAAATCAAAATTGGATTTAACATTTAACAAATCAAATGTAATCAGATATTTTTGAAGCACTGGAGACTCCAAATATTGAGTGTGTTATACTATACTGCGGAATTGTTCATTTTGTTAGGAGTGGTAATGGTTTCATGATATTTTTAAATCCTTTTTTTTTTTAAGATTTATTTATTCATGCATAACTAGGGTACAGGCCAGAGGTGGGGGGGGGGAGTTGTGAGAAAATTCACCAGAGACAGAGTGGGGTGCAGAACAGGCAGATGGATGAATTACACTGCTGAGAGGAGCATTGGGCAAGACAGGAGAGGTCTGCTGCGCCATGTGGATCACCTCCATGTGGATCACACTGAAGCGCTGCAGCTAGCTTGCAGTGCTGTGCCTTAACCCACTGTGCCATCAGGGAGGGCCCTAAATCCATTTATTACTTATATATGTTGAGGTGAAGTAATACAGATTTTAGGATTTTTTAAAAAATGAAATGGATGAAACGAGTGAAGTGAAATATTAATGATGATTGAATGTCTATGGGTAATTGTTATACTGTCCTTTTTCTCTATGAATGTTTAAAATGTATTTTTAAAAGGCAGAATTGGCCTAGAAAAGTCTTTTTTTTTTTTTTTTTTAGTGTTGCATGTTATTTTTACAGAAATACAATGATCAAAATTACTGGTACTTACTATTTTTTATTCATTTAAATATGTAATCTAAATTTTCTGAAATAGAAAGAGCACAAGTCTAGAAGGAAGCTCCAGGGACACTACTCTTTTGAACCTGGCTAGTCATTTATCTTTTCAACTCTTGTGATCTGTAAATCTAGAAACTAGACCAGAAGACATTGTACATTATCTTTATGTACAATCATTAGAATGTTAAAGAATGTATCTTTTCAGTGAAAAGAGAACACAGAATTGAGTGTGAGGAAAACAGTATGGCAGCATCTTAGAACTTCCTCGCAGTCTCATATACAAATAAGTGGGGTAGATTGCATTATTTCTAAGATGGTATTATTTCTGCTAGTTCTAGAATCCTATGAAATGTAATAGTTGTAGTCAGAAACCAGTGAAATTCTAGTGGCTGATTCCTCTGGGCACCAGGAATGCTATTGTTTTGGCAGGCTGGATAGCATCCTTATCAAACAATAACACGGAATAAACCAGTTGCTTTCCAAATTCAAGAGTCACATTATAGAAAAAGCCTATTAAAAATGCAGAGGAAGCAAATCTTAAAAAGACTTAACTTGCTACTTGGAGTAAGTCTACTGCAGTATCTCAAGAGACATCAGTAGCTTTTACTCCAGATTCAGCATCTGTCCTTTAACACTCACAGAAGATGAAATTCTAGACGCCACAGTGAAAGGTGGCAAAAAGTGTGAGATAGGATCAGCAGTGTCAATCTGTGAGGGATTCCTGAGAACCCTGGGATTTCATGGTGAAGCAGTCAAGCAAAATGGAATGAATTTAGCTACAATAATCTCTCAGAGGTAAGAGGCTTATAAACGGAAATTATAACAGACATTCGTAGCCATCTTCAGCGATTGATGTAGGGAGGCAGAAAGTACAGTGGAGTATATTGGTAAAGAACACATTTTGCAAACCTAAAATGGGGAGATTAGTTTCTGTAGGTATCTAAGCACCACCCAGACTAAGTTGTCTGGTGGGAATGTCTTAAAGAAGGAGGAAGGCTAGGCCACAGTAGATCCATCGGGAGACTTCCTCTGCACTGAAATTAGAGAAGCACAGTGCTGAGATGTAAAATGGCATAGGTCACTATGGAAAACACTTTGGCAATTCCTTGAATGGCTAAATACAGTTAGTGTGTGACCTAGCAATTCTACTTCTAGAACTGAAAACAAAAAAGCATATATGAATATTCATAGCAGTATTACAGGCAATAATCAAAAGGTAAAATTGATGTATATGTTCATTTATTTATAAATGGACAAACAAAATGTAATATATCCACACAATGGAATACTATTTGAACCCAAAAAAGAATGAAATGTTGATACGTACTACAACATGATGAAGCTTGACAATATTAAGCTAAGTGAAAGAAGCCAAACATAAAAAGTCCAAAATGTAAATTCTATTTATATGAAATGTTCTTCAGAGTAGGCAGTTCTAGAATGTAGATTAGTGGTTGACAGGGGCAGGGATGAGGGGGAAATTGAAAATTACTATAATGGGTATGGAAATTCTTTTGAGGTGCTAAAAGTACTAAGGAATTAGATAATGGTGGTGGTAAGTGCACAGCTCTGTGAAAATATTAAAAACCACTAATTGTACTCTTTAAAGGGTGAATTTTGCGGTCAATGAATTATATCTCATTAAGTTGTTACCAAGTTTAAAGGTATGTTCCAAGCATATAATAAAAATCATTAACTCTTTGTTTTCAGTCCAAAAATCAAATAAGAAGAGCATTAAATATATTTAATAGTTCTAATGATAGAAAGGTTTCACAATAGAACAGAACACTTCCTAAAACGGAAAAAAAAGGATTATTATCTAGTAGTATAGGTAAGGAGATTCAGCCCTGCAAACGATAGTCAAATAGAAACAGTTAAAGGAATACAGAAACAGGCAGAGGAAGAGAGAACAGAAACTTCAGCTGGTTCATGTCTCTATATACTTCTAAGAACAGTTTACATATTCACAAATGCTTAATCAATGTTTACGGACTACGTGAATATATGTAAATATGCTTCATAATTCTGAAGTCCCCACAGAATTCAGCTGCTGAACTACTTATTAATGCAGGGTAGAGTAAGTTATTTTTGTGATTAGCAAGACAACATTACAAAAGAAATACAAATACACATCTTCAGATGTGTCTGAAAGCAACTTTAATGCTGATGGTTATGTTTATTTAGATTTTTTTTTTCATTAAAAATTTGAAAAAGCTGGCCCTCCCTGCTGGCACAGCAGGGTAAAGCACAGCACTAGGAAGATGGGGCCACTTCTGCATGAGTTCGATTCCCACCTGCCCAGGAGGTGACCGCATGGCACGGCAGAACTCTCCTGACCCGCCTGCTGCTCCCCTCAGCAGTGTACTTCATCTATCTGCCTGTTCTGCTCCCCACTCTGTCTCTGGTGAAGTCTCTCACCACCAGTGAGCCTCTGGCCTGTACCCCAGTTCTGTATATACAAATAAATAAATCTTAAAAAAAATTGAAAAAGCAAAACTCACTTGAGAACTTGTGGGTGGAGAGAGAAGTGCAAATGACTAACATACAAAACATCAGTTTCTAAGAAATAGTTACTGAGAGAAACATTCTGCCTCTGTTACAGGGCACCCCAGTATGAACTGGGCTGCCTGTCTGTGGGGCCTCCCCTGTGTTCTTAAAATTCAGTTGTACAGCAGACACACACAAAAGGATCAATAATGGGTTTATTTACAGAAAGGGAAAAGAAAAGGAAACAACCCAGGGAAAGAGAGATACAGGGTAACTAGAATATCTTACCAGCTCTGCTGACTTGGCGCTCTGGTAACAAACTAACTGATAGCCCCCAGGCACATGGAACCAAGAGCCATTTCCCCAGCCAGAGGATGGCGCCCTATTTATCCCCCAAAGTCCCAGAATGCCTGCTTAGCCCCGCCCTTGGATCCTTGCAGTTCTCTCCCTGGTGCTGCTGGGAGTTGCAGTTTCCAGATAGCTGGAGTAGGGGTGGAGTCCACAAAACTCTGCAAAGTTCCTTTAGGACATCCTTCCCCTTAACATCTCCATACACTCAATCAGCCTGAGATCTCAGGGTAAACTTCAAAAATGCATGTTAGAAACTGGCACCTGGAGTGGGAAGAGTGCACTGGGCTGTGATGATGGCACACAGCTAATTGGTGATGGGAAGCCCATGGGGACTGTAACTGAGATGGAAAATGCACAAGATGAAGAATGATGTAAAAAAAATAAAAAATTAAAAAAAATAAGAAGTAAATCATAAAATGTCAAGCTAAAAAAAAAAGAAGAAGAAGAAAGAAAAGAAAAAAGAAATTGGCACTATGGTGCTCACTGGTGGCACAATGGGTTAAAGTGCAGCACCATGAAGCTATCTGTAGCCACTACAAGCATGAGTTTGATTCCCAGCTAGGGAAGTGACCTAGCACAGCAGATCCCTCTTCCTGACCTGCCCACTGCTCCCCTCAGCAGTGAATTTCAGCAGTGTTCTGCTCCCCACTCTCTCTCTGGTAAATCCACTCATCTGCACCTCTCACCCCCGTTTTTGTGTGCATAAATAAATATAAATCTTTAAAATATAAATTGGCACCAGGTTTGTTCCTGTGGCATTAATTAAGCTAAAGATCTATCGATGCTTATATTTGACATAAGCACTTCCAACTGCTCTCCAGAGTTCTGATAGCATTTACTTCAAATGCAGGAGACATTAAAATGTTATGGTTTACTTTCTGTCATTTCATTAGTGAAGAAGTTTAACACCAAATAATGAGATGATGAGGAAAGAAGTAAGAAAATTAGTACAAAATACTAATAGAATGATTTTTCTAAAATCTCCTTATCCTCAATTACATTTACCAAGTACTTTGAAAACAGAAATTTACATTTAGGTGATACCTATCAATTAGCAAATATTTGAGCAACATTTTCCATAGGGGATATAACTATAGCCACTTGACTTAGAACTTCCAAGTTGTACAGCTCACATCAATGCCAATAATTTGAATTTAGCCTTTTCTGTGCATTTTATAGAGACCACAAATGAAAAATAAATGCATAAGAACTTCTGTCTTCATGAACTCTGTAAACAAGTGATCATTTTCTATTGTTCCAAGGTAAAATCAAATCAGCTATTTAAACTGAAGAGAAGTAAAGTAATTATGCAGTAAGTCAACTCCAAGGGTCAGAAGTGCCCTGTGATATCCCTGGAAGGAGGTGTAAGCAGTGTAAGGATGTGTGATCTGAAGAGCTGAGGAAACAGAAGTGCAAGGTAGTGTGTAAGGGACAGCAAGACACACAGAGCAACACATATAGCCATAATGACTAGGAAATCAATGATAACTGCTACCTGTGATGATGGCATTGCGGTCATGTAGGAAAATGTTTTCATTGTTTGGCATGTACTGGTGTTGCACTGAGTTAAAACACAGCAATATGAAGCTACCCACTGCTGCTTCTGTGTGAGTTTGATCCCTGGCCTGGGGTGTGAGCCACATGGTGTGACAGACTTCTCCTGTCTTGCCCGCTGCTCCCCTCAGCAGTGTATATTGTCATTCCGCCTGTTCTGCTCATTCCCCACTCTCTCTGGTGCATCCTCTCACCACCCCTGCACCTATGGCCTGCACAACAATTCTGTATGCAGAAATAAATAAATCTTTTTTAAAAAGAAAAAGAAATGAAGGGGCACAAGACAATTTTGCTAAATCAGACACTTAAAACTGTGAAGCCTGGGGCCATACAACTGGAAGCCTAATCCCTTCTCCCTTACAGATTCTGAGAACCACAATGACAGATAAAAGTATAGTTTAGCTGGGCATTAAACAGGCTCTCAGAACAGAATATGCTATCTAATTCTGTTTTTTTCTCACATGTGGTATTAGTTTTATGATGAACTCAATCACACATTTTAAAAATGTATTTACTTATAGATAGCTTACAACCATGTACTGCGAATGAGTCTGCATGTACATATTAATTTGGGGGAAATCATCATTTTCAATTTTCTTGCTCATGAACATTGCTTGTCTCCCCTTTTATCTAGTTCTAACTTCAATCTCTTAATAATCTTTATACTTTTAATACTTTTCTGAAAAACAGTCTTACAATTTGATTATTAAATTTAACTCTAGGCATGTTGTTTTGTTGTGTTATTGTTCCATATATGAGGATTCATTTTTATATTTTAGTTTTATGTTTGATGCAAATATATAAAAATATTGGCTTACACTCACATGGAGATTTAGCTATTCATTCAATGTGTTTTGTTGGTCTCTGTCTGGAAGGCTTGCTAAGCTCTATTGCTACTTTTATAAATCTTTTGAGTTTCCACATTAAAAAAATCAAATGATCTTTGAATCTACCTAATTTTTATAGGTCTTTTTTCTTTCTAGTTTTTCTGTACTGGTTAATGCCTTTAATGTAATGTTAAATCAAAGTGAAGTACCAGGAATCATTTCTTGATTCTAAATTTTAGACAAAAGTGTTCTCTAAAATGTATAAAATAAGTATATTTTCTAACTTAGAACTTTTTTTTAAGAAAAAATTAAGGAAGTTACCATCTGTTTTAGAACCTAAATGATAAATCATATTGAATTTTTCTCCTTTAGCCTAATACTATAGTAACTTACATTAATACAAATGGGCGTTACACCAATTTTATATTCATGGTTACTTCAACTAGGTCAAATTGAATTATTTCTATTATACTTTGCTGAATTTGATTCGCTGAGACTTCATTCAATGATTATCAGTGCAAGAGACGGAGAGTGCAACAATATATCTGGTGATTAACTATAATATTAATTAAAACAAAAATTACTAGAGCTAGTGATAGTACAAAGTGCTTCGGGACAGAAATGATTTAAGAGTAACTTTCAGAATCTTAAGGCAAGTTCCAAAGTAAATATAATGTTACAGTGCCACCTCCTGGACAATGGCAATATGGCAACTGACTCAAGCTTCAAGTGAAATGCATTGGTAACAGATAACACAAACATCAAAGATACCAGGTAACTTAAAGCTTAAATATTAGATACTGTTTATGTTATACATACACACTATTTAAATATATTGTAGCTAAAGTACAAAAACAAATAATAAACACAAGAAAAATGTAAAAACCAGTGGGATTTTTATATTCCTTCTGCTACACAGCACTATGTTACTCTTAAAACCAGTGGCTTTCTCCTCTTGTAGTACTATTTCTACCACTTTCTGTTTCTGTTTTGTTTGTATTCCATTTATGTTTAAATCAACCGGTATTTTTCTCTCAGTCTGACTTGTTTTGCTTAGCACAATTCCCTCCAATTCCAGCCAAGCATTGTTGCAATGCTTACTTTCATTTTGAATTTCCCAAGTTTAAAAACTTCATTTTCCCCCTCACAATTATAGCCATCCTTTCCTCAGAATTTTTTCTACTCATACTGCTTTTTTCTAGTTGCTTGTAGTTTCTACTTTTTCATTGAAGTTACCAACTTGTAAAAAAGAAAATTTAAACTTTTAGTAAGTTATCCTAGTAACATATCCTAGCTTTTGTATGAGATGATGAAATTAACTCCAATAAAATCATACTTCATTCCTGAATTTTTCTAATTTTCTCCTTTTTAAGTAATTTTCTGGTTTTTAAAAACCTTCTGCTATTTAGGATATATATAGCAGTGATGACATTAACAAAAAAGAATCACTTTTATATTTTTAAATTAAATTATTATGAAAAGAAATAGTAAGCCATATACTATATTAGAAAACTAGAGACTTGGTTTGAGAAGACCAAAATTCAGGTCCAACCTTCCTATTTATGAGTGAGGTCAGGGACAAGTCATTCCAATTCATTAGCATAAGTAGAATCATGAGGATTACAAACGCAACTCACAGATTTTAAAATATTAAACAGGAAAAGGTACATAGATATTTAGATATATCAAGCAATATACAGATAAAAAGAGTTGGAATCATGTATACAACATAGTCTGCATTTTTACTCAGATTCTACCTATTTTTAATTCTTGTGTGGAAGATATTTAAAATATCCCATTCCATACGCTGAGTAAACAACATCACTAATTACTGAGGATTTGTTTTTTGAAGATAATCTGAGAGCCATACAAGTAAAGAGCTCCCAGTGACCATCTTCAAATTTTTTTTATAATTGTTTTTTGAGTATTTACATACATGGGATAAATTCAATTTAAAAAATAATTTTAACAATCTTCAGGGAATATCACAAAGGTTGTGTTCAGCTGGGTTTGGGTACAAATTAGGAAGGACATTTAATGAAGAAAAAGAAAATTATGTAAATGAAGGCATACTTTATTTTCCCTGTGTTAGCACTGTTATAGTGTTTACTTAAGTATTATTGTTAACTTTTGAACGCTAACAATACTTCCTTTAAAATAGTTTTGTTTCCTAACCAACTTAAGATTTCTGCATGTGTATTCAGTTAAATAGTGTTGAGAGTGACCAAGTGCTGAGATTTACTGAGGGACTGGAAAGGGGAATAATAAATTAGGCCTTGCATCCAAGGGTGATAAGGAGGTAATAAACTGGGCCTTGCATCCAATTAACAGGGCCTTGCCTCGGGATGGGACTAGATGAAGGTGATAGGGAACTAGGCATTACTTCAAGGAACATATCGATGAGTCACCCTTTTGCAATTTGAGTTTAGAATCTGTATAAGAGACCCTCCCCCACTAATCCCTCCACCCTGTCCTGCAGCAATAAACTCTGCTTGCTCAGCCTTTCTGCCTCCAGCCTTCCTTTCTTGCGACCAAGTTGGGGCAAAACAATTAGGTTTGTGATTTTATTATTCTGCTCTAGTCTTGCATTGTTACCAATACCACATAAGTTTTTACAAATGCACTGTATATTGTCTCTTTTCCCATGCCCTCTAATAAAATAGGAATAGTGTGGTTATTTGGTGATTTCACAGAACATGCCACTTGTTGGTAGAAGAACTTTGCAATAGCCACTTTGTATTTTGTGATAATACCTCTATTCAGATTTTCTGCTTCTTGGGCCAGTTTTTGTTTTTGTTTTTGCTTTTTTTTTTCAATACATTTCCTTAAGAATTATCTGTATTTTCCAGTTTTTCAAATTCATTAGTAAATAGCAAGCTAGTCAGCAGCTGTCCAATGCAGTACAGTAAACCACCCCATATTGGGGGGTGTCCAGCAATATTTAATTTAACCTGCTTCCTTTACTTCTTGGACCCACTGGCTAAGCAAGAAATGTTCTTACCAGGGTGAGGGCGGACTACAAAAGGAGTAGGTGGAAATATGTGAGGCCACTGTGGGATCTGCCTCCTCAAAAATGTTCCAAGACCAAGAGCAAACTTTCCCCATTATGTTCCACCTTGGTCCTCAAAAGAAACTGCTACTCATGATGCCCTCCCTGGTGGCACAAGGGGTTAACTCACAGCATTATGAAGGGATCAGCAGCCACTGAAACAAGGAGCTCAATATCCTGCCAGGGAGATGACCCACAAGGTACAGCAGACCTCTCCTGTCTCACCAGCTGCTCCCCTCAGCAGTAGATTTCTATCTCAGTAGATCCACCTGTTCTGCTCCCCATACTGGCTCTCCACTCATTGCAATTCTGGCCTGTACCCTAATCGTGAATACATTATTAAATCTTATAAAAAGAGAGAGAGAGAGGGG